>NW_015506708.1:36483-59073 GCF_001515645.1 Sinocyclocheilus grahami
GGTAAGATTTCAAAACATTCATCTCAATTCAATATTTCATATCCCCGTATTTATATATTATTATAGGTAAACAAAAAAAATCTGTGTAATAAGTTAACTATGAATATACAATACATTATCCCTTAAATGTCAACCTTATAGTTTGCACGTTCGTTCGTCTTGGCTCAAAGCCACTTGCTGCGAACTTTTCTTCACGGAAGCTTTGCGTTAAACAAGTGAGATAACGAAATATTTAATCTCTAATCAATATTTTTCGTCCAATTATTAACCCAGTTAGTTTTGGTACTGAGGTAAAAGTTACCTTGCATTCGCTATAACAGTGTGTGGTGGTCACGAAGATGACGGAGCAAATTAGATGCGTTTCCCCCTTTTGCAGCGACTTTCTTCTTGCAAGATCAGCAGACAGGGTGACCGTCCTTGATTAAATTGCCTTCAAGACTCTTGTAAAAGCCAAAATACGACCAGACCACCGATTTGGTCCTCTTAGATGGCTGAAAAATCTCCCGAGCGCTGTCACTGCCTTCTGCTATTTCATCTAGTGCAAAAAACAACAACAACACTGCATGCTGCTTCTGCGTCAGACTGATGCTGGCTGGACAGGATTTACCGCAAGTTTTAAAAAGCGCGATAATCAAATATGATTTTGATGATAATTAAATTTTAAACGATAATACTAACCGTCAGAGCATTTTATCGTGATGTACCATGAAACCGGTAATCGTTACATCCCTACTTGTAATTATGCACTAGATTATAGTTATTACTAAGTAAATACATGTAACGTGTGACAAGGATACTGTAAAAGAGATTATTTGCAAGGAAAATTAGCCAAAAACGTAGCCTAAGTTAATTGAGAATGAAAGCATGACTTTTGCCTGTAGTATCTTCCTTCATGCCCTTTACAATAAAATCTGAATAACAAGTTTCTTTTTCCCTTCTGGGTCCCAAGAGATACAGTTTATTATAGTTTGGTTCATATTGTACAATGTCTATCTTTTGTTGTTGTTGTTCTTCCTCAAACCAGATGAGCAGCCCAGAAGGAAGCGTGACTCCCCCTCTTCCCATCCTCGGCTCTGTGTCCACCGGTTCAGTCCAGGACATTTTAAGAACACTTGGTGAAAATGTTAAATCTGAACCACAGAGCAATCAGCTCTCATCCTGTACGAACCCAAACTCCAGCGCACCTTTAACCAATGGGACCACCGAGTCAAATGGTAGTCAGCAGGGGAACACCGCTAACGCCAACAACCAGACCACTGTAGGAAAAGAAGACGACCCGAATGAGGACTGGTGTGGCGTGTGTCAGAATGGAGGTGAACTGCTGTGCTGTGATCGCTGTCCTAAAGTCTTCCACATGACCTGCCATATCCCAACACTCAAATCTTCTCCCAGGTAAAGAATGTGGCTTTATTTATACAGATGATGCAACACATTCAGTTTGGCCTTAATGGTGTTATTCTGTAGTACATCTGAGCTGGTACCCGAAAGGTTTTAGGTTTGAACCCTACAAGTTGCAAGCCGTGAACTATTAGCAATGTGTTCTTGAGCATGATGGAGACGGTCTGGCGTAGGAAATTCCAATAAAAGCTGATTGTATTTATTTACATCTTTTCATTTACTTATCATAAGTGACTAGTATTTTATTTTATTATGTCATCTGTAGCATTTCTAATTATAAATGACTAGTTTATTTTAAATTTTTTTATGATTTATTATTATTAAATTTATTTTAGTTTTATTTTAATGTATTTTATTATTTATTTTTGAATGATCAATTTATGTATTCAATGTATTTTTAATTAATTTAATTATTATTATTATTATTATTATTTGGTTTTTAAAATGCCACCAACAGCATATTATTTTATTTAAAACTTTACATGCCATGATAGCATTTCTATTCATAAATGACTAGTGTTATTTTATTTGTATTTTATTTGGAACACCAATGACAAATTATCATAATTTTCTAAGATTCTACCAGTAGCATTTCAAAACACATAATCTGTCTTAGCAATCGAGTTCGGCGAGCAATCGGCGCATATGGTGGAATGAAACCAAGGGTACTGACCACACATTTACAGTGCCAATGGGGTTAGCATAGCCTTAGTCCCCTGGTTGGTATAATATACATTTTAATTTTAAATTTTAAATTAATTTAATTAATTATTTTATTTTCCTTTTTGCACAACTTGTTATACCTTGCACTTATACTTAACTCAGGTAAACAAAATGAGTACAGAAATAAATAACTGGCCAATTTGTTTAGCTAGTCATAACAGAGAGGTCATTTACATATTGTGGTCATAAAAGTTCAGTAGCATAACAGCTTGTAGGTCAGCGAGAGGGTGGAAAATATTCTTAAAAACCTAAATTACGACTGTTTGTGGTGCCAGAAACTTTGACTAATATTTATAAAGGGACACCAGGATAAACAAGCATTTATGATCTGTTCCCTTTAGGTTTTAAGACTTTAATTCCTGATTTTTGTGTGTTAAATTATGTGTTGTACCTTCTTTCTGCTGCAGTGGAGATTGGATGTGCACCTTCTGCAGAAGTCTCACAAATCCAGAGATGGAATACAACTGTGATGACGATCCACCCAGTAAGAAGGACATGAGTGAGATGGCAATGAGTCCGGAGGACCAGAGAGTGAGTCCCACCGAGAATCAAGTCAAGTCACCTTTAGTTATATAGTGCTTCATACAATACAGATCTAGTTGACATGGTCTCCACTGACATTCAGGACTGCAGAGGTCATCTTTAGGTGCTGATCCACCATCTGGTCTGGATCTGGGTGGATACAGTGACCTCGGAATATTAGCGTCGATGTCATTCTTCTTACGGTGTACGAGTACATCGGGTGTTATGGGAAGTGTTCCCGGTTCCGGTTGACCTAATTAATGCAGCCTAACAATCCTTTAACAGATTTGAATTATTGAAATGTGATAGTGTGTTATGTGTATGCCAGGTTAAAGAGATGGGTCTTTAATCTAGATTTAAACTGACAGAGTGGGTCTGCCCTCCCGAACAAGGCTAGGTAGATTGTTCCAGAGTTTGGGTGCTAAATAGGAAAAGGCCCGCAGTTGATTTTGATATTCTAGATATTATCAAATGGCAAGAGTTTTGAGATTGCAGTAGACTTGAAGGACTATAATGCTATATGAGCTCGCTCAAGTACTAAGGAGCTAAACCATTCAGGTCTTTATAAGTAATTAGCAAGATTTTAAAATGTATACGATGTTCAATAGGGAACCAGTGCATAGTAGCTGCTGCATTTTGGACCAGCTGGAGTTTTAAGCGTGCAGAGCAACCACCCAGTAAAGCATTACAATAATCTAACCTAGAGGTCATGAATGCATGAATTAACATGTCTGCATTTGACATTGAGGACATAGGTCATAATATATAGATATATTTTTAAGATGGATAAATGCGGTTTTACAAATGGATTTGAACCATGCCAATTCACTTCCACTAATGCCAACAAAATTTTGTAGTCTACTCAAAAGAATGTTGTGTTCGATACTAGTGTCAAACACAGCACTAGGATCCAGTAGCACTAATAAAGAAATACAACCACGGTCGAATGATAAGAGCTGGTCATTTGTATCTCTGATGAGAGCAGTCTCGGTACTATGATACGGTCTAAATCCTGACTGGAAATCCTCACAGATACCATTTCTCTCTAAGAAGGAACAAAGCTGAGAGGATACCGCCTTTACTAGTATTTTTGACAGAAAAGGGAGATTTGAGATCGGTCTGTAATTAACTCATAAAAAAAACACAACTTGATCCTAGAGAATTAGAGGCTTAATAACAGCCAGTTGGAAGGATTTTGGGACATATCCTAATGACATTGACAAATTAATAATATTCAGAAGAGGATCTATGACTTCTGGAAGCAAACAAACACAATCGTAGTCAGAAAATGAGTGAAGTATGGGGAGCAGATAGTACGTGACCTCTAATTGGTAGATTGGCAAAGATAAATTGCTTTTATTAAGACTGCTTTTATGATTTAATTTATCCCAATACTTCATACCAGACACTATATAATGTAATATAACATAAATTACATACAGTATATTGTGAGACAGTAATGATGTTTGGCTCTAAAATGTGAACATGAGTGACCCAGCAATCAGATATGATCTATAAACCACCGCCTCAATTTCTCAATGCACAATTGCATATTTTTCATGTTTCTTCTTCTCTCCTCTTCCTGTATTTTTAGCGTTGTGAGCGCTTGCTGCTGCACGTGTTTTGTCATGAGCTCAGTACAGAGTTTCAAGAGCCTGTTCCTTCATCGGTAAGTTTCCATCAGGCCCACAATATCCTCTTTTCCCATAAATGCAGACATTTCTGATGAAGTGTTCTTAAAGATGTGTAATTGGACCATTGCTCAGTATGAGTGGCGATATTTAATTGCTGCCTCTCTGCAAGGTCATTAACACTATTGCAGTAAAGCTTCTAAAATAGTAACATCACTCACATGTGCATCTGTAGTGACTCCAGTCATCTGTTTTCAAACATGCATTGAGCCTCTGGGCCATTTCCTGCTGTTATTTGTCATAGCAGGATTATGATTCTTGTGTAATTACATTACTGAGTGAATGCAATAATGCATCAGGCTGACGTGTAATAACAATGATTTTGTAATTTCATTGGATTTCGTATTATATACCCTCTCACTTTGCTCTTTTGAGACTACTTCACTTCTTTCTGTAGAGCATGGCTCTGTTCTAAAACCTAGTGAGCTGTCCTGCTGTCTACATGGGGACCTGCCTTCTAAGGAAGAACAAATTATGTCATTGTTGTCAGATTTTATTACTGATATGAAATATGTTATTTAAATGGCACATAGATAAACAGATTTTAGTCTTTCCTTAGTCATAATATATACAGGTGCATCTCAATAAATTGGAATGTCGTGGAAAAGTTCATTTATTTCAGTAATTCAACTCAAATTGTGAAACTCGTGTATTAAATAAATTCAATGCACACAGACTGAAGTAGTTTAAGTCTTTGGTTCTTTTAATTGTGATGATTTTGGCTCACATTTAACAAAAACCCACCCATTCACTATCTCAACAAATTAGAATACTTCATAAGACCAATAAAAAAAACATTTTTAGTGAATTGTTGGCCTTCTGGAAAGTATGTTCATTTACTGTACATGTACTCAATACTTGGTAGGGGCTCCTTTTGCTTTAATTACTGCCTCAATTCGGCGTGGCATGGAGGTGATCAATTTGTGGCACTGCTGAGGTGGTATGGAAGCCCAGGTTTCTTTGACAGTGGCCTTCAGCTCATCTGCATTTTTTGGTCTCTTGTTTCTCATTTTCCTCTTGACAAATTTCCTCTTGGTTCAGGTCTGGTGACCTGGTGCTTTTTTGGTGCTTTTGGCAGTGTGGGCAGGTGCCAAATCCTGCTAGAAAATGAAATCAGCATCTTCAAAAACTGGTCAGCAGAAGGAAGCATGAAGTACTCCAACATTTCTTGGTAAACGGGTGCAGTGAAGTTGGTTTTCAAAAAACACAATGGACCAACACCAGCAGATGACATTGCACCCCAAATCATCACAGACTGTGGAAACTTAACACTGGACTTCAAGCAACTTGGGCTATGAGCTTCTCCACCCTTCCTCCAGACTCTAGGACCTTGGTTTCCAAATGAAATACAAAACTTGCTCTCATCTGAAAAGAGGACTTTGGACCACTGGGCAACAGTCCAGTTCTTCTTCTCCTTAGCCCAGGTAAGACGCCTCTGACGTTGTCTGTGGTTCAGGAGTGGCTTAACAAGAGGAATACGACAACTGTAGCCAAATTCCTTGACACGTCTGTGTGTGGTGGCTCTTGATGCCTTGACCCCAGCCTCAGTCCATTCCTTGTGAAGTTCACTCAAATTCTTGAATCTCTTTTGCTTGACAATCCTCATAAGGCTGCGGTTCTCTCGGTTGGTTGTGCATCTTTTTCTTCCACACTTTTTCCTTCCACTCAACTTTGTTAACATGCTTGGATACCGCACTCTGTGAACAGCCAGCTTCTTTGGCAATGAATGTTTGTGGCTCCTTGTGAAGGGTGTCAATGATTGTCTTGTGGACAACTGTCAGATCAGCAGTCTTCCCCATTATTGTGTAGCCTAGTGAACCAAACTGAGAGGCCATTTTGAAGGCTCAGGAAACCTTTGCAGGTGTTTTGAGTTGATTAGCTGATTGGCATGTCACCATATTCTCATTTGTTGAGATAGTGAATTGGTGGGTTTTTGTTAAATGTGAGCCAAAATCATCACAATTAAAAGAACCAAAGACTTAAACTACTTCAGTCTGTGTGCATTGAATTTATTTAATACACGAGTTTCACAATTTGAGTTGAATTACTGAAATAAATGAACTTTTCCACGACATTCTAATTTATTGAGATGCACCTGTAGAAGCTGTACTTGCATGAATGGTGGGCACTACTAAGGTGGCCACCAAATAAAATGACTTTCCTTACAAGGGATACTTGGACAGAACAGGGTTCCTCAAATCTTGGCCTGGAGGGCCAATGTGCTGCAGAGTTTAGCTCCAACCCTGATCAAACTCAGCTACCCGTGATTTTCTAATGATCCTGAAGACAATGACTACGTTTACATGGACATCAGTAATCTAATTATTTACCTTATTCTAAATAAGCCAATATTATGATTATGGTGTTTGCATGAGTTGCTTTTAGAATATTCCTTTCACGTTCCCGTTTTACATGCTATAGTACATAGATTGATTAATGGCACACGTCATTATGTCCCCACGTGACGCCATCCGACGTCCCCTCCGGAATTTCACGTATAAACATATAGTTCGTATTCGTGATGATGCCATGTACAGTTTTGGGTGTTTCATATTTAATTTTATGAAAGCTTCAAGTGCAGTTAATTATTTGTACATGCATACAGATGACGGCGGTGTTGAAGCTCTTTTGTTTGCCGTCAAACGGTTGAGCACTGCCGTGTGTGTATCCTGTCGCAAAATGCGGTGAAAAGTCCTACACGATGGTAATAATTTGATTAAGGTGTTTACATGTCTATACTGCACTTTAGTAATGCGACTAAAATAGGAATACTCCACGTCTTAATTCAATTTCTGTTTACTTCGAATATGACTTTAGCCGGATTAAGGTAATCAAAAATCTCTGATTACATGGTAGATTCTTTATCAGAGTATCGTCTTAATCGTATTAAAATCGGAGTATTGTTGTCCATGTAAACGTACTCATTGGTTAGCATGCTCAGGTGTGTTTGATTAGGGTTAGAGCTAAACTCTGCAGGAAAGTGGATCTCGTGGGCTAGATTTGAGGATCCCTGCTCTAGAAAATCTAGATATCAGGCAAAGCTCTAAGTATACACTACTAGAGAGTGAAATTTAAATTTTCTGTATATACTCTTGAAATGTTTGTTTTTTTAATCAATCAATTTCCCGTTTGAGCTGAGCAGAGTTATTATTTATATACTATTATAGCATTAATATTTTTTCAATTGGCTTTGATTTTTCAATTTTCATTCTAAATTTCATTCTAGTTTTGGTAATTTTATAATGTGCTTTTGTCATTATTTGTTTCTATTTGACTTTCATTTTTATTTCTGATTTGGGTTCGTTATTTTAGTACTTTAACTTAATTATAGTTAGTTGCCAAGGTAAAATTTCTAAATTTTACTTTTTGTTTTTAATTTAATATTTGTTTTATTTCAGCTTCATTTCAATTATTGAAACAGATTTTTAATAGTTTTAGTAATTTTATCATGTTTCTACTTGACTTGATTTTTGTTTTAGTTTAGTAATTTTAGTACTTGATCTTGTTTTATTCCCTTATAACTTTCTAGTTTCTAATTTTTTTTTTCTTTTTAGTTTAAGTTTTTAATGTAACATTTTATTTAGCTTCAATTCAATTAATGAAATTGATTTTTAATGACTTTAGTTTTAGCTGGATCAGAGAAAACGGCTTGGTGCAATGCATTATGGGCCTAAACTACAATGCTACCTCTGCTTTTGACTAATACTGATAAACAAAAGCGTAATAGTGCTTTTTAATTAGGATGCACATACACCTAATACTGCATACCTAAAAATGTTGAGTCAATGTTCAGATTATTTGGTTTTGGAAGAGATCCCCATGTTCAACATTATAGTTTTAATGCTAAAGCCTTGATTTCTCTCCAGGTACCCAATTACTATAAAATAATAAAGCATCCGATGGATTTGACGTTGGTAAAACGGAAACTGCAGCGCAAACATCCTCTGCATTACAAGAGCCCTAAAGAGTTTGTGTCCGACGTACGCCTGGTCTTTAGCAATTGTGCCAAATTTAATGAGGTGAGTTCGGGGCATGTCCTTAACCTGTGTGGGGGTGGGATGGGATGTTGCATGTAAGAAATGGGTATTTGGAGAGTATGAAAATACACTTAAGCAACACAGCATGAACATGTGATGGATTGCATGTGTTTACTGCCTCATGGTCACCAGTACTAACTATTAAAAGAATGGTTTCAGTCAAGCTGAGCATTAATCAGCGGCTGGATGTTGAGCTTGTGTTTGTCATAGGGCTAACACACTTTGTGATGTTTCACGCCGTTGAAGGGATGTTTATTTAATGTTGCACACAGTGTTTTTCTATAATACATTTGATTAACAATAAAAATGACAATCAAATGCATGATATGAATGTCAGTTTTGCAGTCATTCACTCTTTCTGACATTCATTCAAGACCCCATGAAGCAAACGTGACGATTGAAAGTTGATGTATTTCCTGTTGATAACAGAAGTTTGGGTGGGTTTTTATTTAAACATGCTTTAATTTCATGTTTTGCTAGACACAACGAGGAATGTTCTAAAAAGCGAGTTAGTTTTGTCAGCTTTTTGCACTAGCATCATATTGGTAACTTTAAAGCAAACATACACGGCGTAAAAGCCACAGACCTATCATTTCGATTTCATGGGGTCTTTAAAGTGTGTATAAAAAGTGTACATGTTAAGTGACTGTGAAACTGTAAAATAAAACTAAATGGCTCTGATGCATTCAAACTCGCATCCCATGTACACAACTTATTTGATTTCAGTTTTACATACCTTAGAAAATGTTAGTGTCATTGAGATACATTTAGAGTTTTCATTAATATTTCAAATCCATTTTTATTTTAATATTTTAGTTAGTTTTAATAATTTTGTAATTTTTAGTAGTTTGTTGTAACAAAAATGGATTTAGTTAGTCAACTATGATAACCCTGCTAAGTTATGTTTGACATAATTTTTTACAATTTAGTTGATTATGAAATTTTTGTATGTTGTTGCGTGCTATTGACAGCAAATCTCTGTCATGCCAGTAATTTTACATCTGCCATTTTAAATGCAGTGGCAATACATGAATCAAATTAAAGATGTGATCATTACACACTGGATATTATAAAGATTTTTCGGCTTCTATTTTACCAAAGGATGTGTACGTCCACTTCAGGTATTTCAGTGGATGGAATTGATCTGTTTGGGTTCATCACAGTGGTCACAGTATGCTGTTTGTTGTGGGGGGAAATAACAGTAGTCAAATCCTCCAAAACACACGTTAGCACTGCCATTGTGATAATTTCATAGGGTTACTGACATGTTATTTCTGTCTGAAGATTACTGTAAAAAGTGATAGACTGTCTTTGCAAAACTTGATGACTGTGTGGCATTCATGTCAAAGAAGCACGTTATAATGAACAATTTTTTAATTTTCCCATCCAATTTATCTCACTTGCATTTAGTTTGGGTCTGTCAGCATTACTGGCACTTTTTTTGTTTGTTTTGTTTAAGGCAAATCCCCGTCTAGTTGTTCTTCTTCATGAATATATAGAGGCCGTTTGCTCATGCCTTCTAACTAAAAGGCATTTATTATGAGCAAACCGAAAATTGTGCTCCTTGGACATTTTTAAATACAGATGAGGCTGTGACCTCACTGTGTGTGGATGGTATAAAATCTTTCTTCCCCCTTTTCTTTTTTTGTGTGGTGCCGTTGCCCTTTTTAGATGTCTCGAATAATCCAGGTTTATGATGAGGAGAAACAGAGTAATATTAATCAGCGGCTGGATGTTGAGCTTGTGTTTGTCATAGGGCTAACACACTTTGTGATGTTTCACGCCGTTGAAGGGATGTTTATTTAATGTTGCACACAGTGTTTTTCTATAATACATTTGATTAACAATAAAAATGACAATCAAATGCATGATATGAATGTCAGTTTTGCAGTCATTCACTCTTTCTGACATTCATTCAAGACCCCATGAAGCAAACGTGACGATTGAAAGTTGATGTATTTCCTGTTGATAACAGAAGTTTGGGTGGGTTTTTATTTAAACATGCTTTAATTTCATGTTTTGCTAGACACAACGAGGAATGTTCTAAAAAGCGAGTTAGTTTTGTCAGCTTTTTGCACTAGCATCATATTGGTAACTTTAAAGCAAACATACACGGCGTAAAAGCCACAGACCTATCATTTCGATTTCATGGGGTCTTTAAAGTGTGTATAAAAAGTGTACATGTTAAGTGACTGTGAAACTGTAAAATAAAACTAAATGGCTCTGATGCATTCAAACTCGCATCCCATGTACACAACTTATTTGATTTCAGTTTTACATACCTTAGAAAATGTTAGTGTCATTGAGATACATTTAGAGTTTTCATTAATATTTCAAATCCATTTTTATTTTAATATTTTAGTTAGTTTTAATAATTTTGTCATTTTTAGTAGTTTGTTGTAACAAAAATGGATTTAGTTAGTCAACTATGATAACCCTGCTAAGTTATGTTTGACAATTTTTTACAATTTAGTTGATTATGAAATTTTTGTATGTTGTTGCGTGCTATTGACAGCAAATCTCTGTCATGCCAGTAATTTTACATCTGCCATTTTAAATGCAGTGGCAATACATGAATCAAATTAAAGATGTGATCATTACACACTGGATATTATAAAGATTTTTCGGCTTCTATTTTACCAAAGGATGTGTACGTCCACTTCAGGTATTTCAGTGGATGGAATTGATCTGTTTGGGTTCATCACAGTGGTCACAGTATGCTGTTTGTTGTGGGGGGAAATAACAGTAGTCAAATCCTCCAAAACACACGTTAGCACTGCCATTGTGATAATTTCATAGGGTTACTGACATGTTATTTCTGTCTGAAGATTACTGTAAAAAGTGATAGACTGTCTTTGCAAAACTTGATGACTGTGTGGCATTCATGTCAAAGAAGCACGTTATAATGAACAATTTTTTAATTTTCCCATCCAATTTATCTCACTTGCATTTAGTTTGGGTCTGTCAGCATTACTGGCACTTTTTTTGTTTGTTTTGTTTAAGGCAAATCCCCGTCTAGTTGTTCTTCTTCATGAATATATAGAGGCCGTTTGCTCATGCCTTCTAACTAAAAGGCATTTATTATGAGCAAACCGAAAATTGTGCTCCTTGGACATTTTTAAATACAGATGAGGCTGTGACCTCACTGTGTGTGGATGGTATAAAATCTTTCTTCCCCCTTTTCTTTTTTTGTGTGGTGCCGTTGCCCTTTTTAGATGTCTCGAATAATCCAGGTTTATGATGAGGAGAAACAGAGTAATGTTCAGGTAAGATGTTTCGTACACCACACCGATGGGTTCAGCAGTCCTGGCACCCAAAGCAGCCGAAATGGAAGTTTTAACCCTTTCTGTGCTTCTCTCCTCCTCCTCCTCCTCCTCCTCACCCGTTCATCTCTGGGCCTGCATTTCACCTGCTCTCTCCTCGCCTTTCCTCACATTTCCACACTCTTTCCCCTCTCCTCCCTCTCCTAGGCCGACTCGGAAGTGGCACAGGCGGGCAAAGCCGTGAGTCTGCATTTCGAGGAGAAACTGCTGGAGATTTTTCCCGACCAGACGTTCCCGCTAGCCGTGGAGAAGGAGATGCGAGCGGAGGCCGATAAGGATTCGGAGGACTCTGACGATGACTTCGTACAACCGAAACGCAAACGCTTAAAAGTGGACACCGAGAAGCTGTTGCACATCAAGTGAAGGAATGAGGAAACGTCTGCGAGAAATAAACGGTCTTCCTCAAGCTCAGTCTTATTTTGCTCTCTGAAGGGTGGGATAACGCTGGAACTGATGCGATTCAGATGCTTCGTTTATTTCATGTTCTCCCAAACCCCTGGCGATCCATTGTACGTACTGCGGGAGAACTTTTAAACGTGCATTGTGGATGTTGGCATCATCGGAGGATCGACAAATGAATTGTTGGGTGTCGATGAAGACGCTTGTACAGATTTAAATAGTCTTGTTTTGGTCTGATTTAGTAAATAACTTGTTTTTCTTTTTTTCTTAAACTTGAGTTATTATTATATTTGTAAATCTATTGTGAATTATACTTTATAAATGATACTCATCTCTCCCTACGGTTATGATAAAGTTTATCATATATGGCCCACCTGTTTCCTTTGCATGTGTATTTTCTTATTCCTAGTTGAAATCCCTTCAATAGGGGACGTTTGATCTTTATTTTCAATAAAACGGTGACCTCTGGATTGTTGGAAAGTTTAATCGTAGACCCTTTAGCTCAAAAGATGCATATTAAATGGGTGTCTGTGCCACCTGACAAAAGCCAATACAAAAGTTCTTTCAACAAGCATTGCTTATTTCATTCCAATAATGTAAGAACTCCAGTATTGCTAGTGTTACATTTAAAATGGTTACAGCATTAAATAATATTGAGTAAATGTTCAAATGAAATGTTTTAAAATGCTTCATTTGTTTTTTTTCTTTAATTTGAAACCAGAAAAGTGCAAAATTTTAACATTTAAAAAGGCAGAGTTATGCAATTATAAACAGTGTATATATATATATATATATATATATATATATATATATACAGTGAGTGCGGAAAGTATTCACACCCCCTTGCATGTGTTTGGATTAAAATTCGGTATCAATTTTTTTGACAAAATATAGTTTTTTTAATGTTTTGATATATATCTGAAAACCTTAAGATATATCTGAAATGATATATATATACATTAATAACTTAATGAAGCCTCAAGTTGGTGTAGTTTTAAAGATTTTGTTTGGCTCATTTAAGAATCTCCATAGGATTCAATAGGCTCCTCTAGTGGCTGTCATCATAAAATGCAATTTTATGTAATTTTTCCCCACCAGATGGCATCAGAGACACTCAGTGACCTAGGTCTTGATGGATGATCATGATGTTCTATTATAGTATTCATTATAGTATATTTTAAATAGTACTAAAATAAAAATCTTAATAAAAAATTACATTTATATAAAATTTAAATACAAAATAAAATTAAAAATAAATACAAAATATGAATAAATACTATAACAGTCTATAAATAATTTATTTATATACTATTATAGTATTTATTCATATTTTGTATAACTTTTTTCATTATTTACATTTTTTTAAGTTTAGGTTTATATTTCTATATAGCTTTAAATGATCTGTCATTTGTTTTAGTTTGAATAATTTTAGTAATTAAACTTATTTCAGTTAGTTGCAACATTTCTAATTTTCATTTGATTTTCACTGAAGTTTCATTAGTTTCTAATATTTATATTTTATTTCATATTTATTTTAATTCCCGAAAACCATTTTGAATGGTTTTAGTCCCATCACTGCCCTACATTACTATATATTCCTCCCTGACCTTCAGCTTTCACAGTGTATAAGAATGTGCTGATGCCTGAAATGCTAATTCATGGAACTGTCTTTCTCCTCTGTAGCCAGTAACAGCGCATTGCTGAATGCGGTCAGCATGTTATGTCTTCTGGGAATTACATCTTCCCTCATTAGTCTCCCTCGCTCCGCTTTAGAGGATCAGATGCCGGTGAGGTTCAAGGCTCGGGCACTGCTGGCCGTGGAGGAGGACAGCGGTTCGGTGCAGGTGAGTTGAGTTGAGTTGCACTTCATTCATTTACATGGTTTCAGAATTGATTTGAGATGTGATGTTTTCATGTTTTTCAGCCCTTCAATACAAAGGAGATTATAGGCTTTGTCATCGGCTCTATATCTTCAGTACTGTATTTATGCTCCAGACTGCCACAGATGTACACTAATGTAAGTCTTACTGCATGTATGTGCTGATGAATTTCACTAATATATCAAGAACATGTTCAGGTAATATGTCATCCCAAAATGTAAAAGAAAGTCATTTTAATTAATTTATATATATATGTATTAGTTAATAAATAATGAATGCATTTTTATTTTACATTATATTGTTTTTTTTCTTTTGCAATGTATTATGCAAATGAGGTGTTTTCTAGATTTATTTCTAATATTTGCAACAGTATTTCTCATTGTTTGGACATTACATCTCACAAATGAGAGGAGCAAAATCTACTCTTGATTGCACTGCCTTTAAATTATGCTCATTAAAGTTATTGTATGACAGTAATGAAAATCAACTTCGGGAATAATGGAAACGTATGGAAGCATTATAAATATGGATTTAGAGATGATTTGTGGTTAAATGTCATTAAAAATAATGTCTCTATGCAAAAAAATCTTAAAGGAATTTTTCTCCCAATAGTGAAAATTGGCTGAAAATGTACTCAATCTCAGGACATCCAATATGTAGATGAGTTTGTTTCTTCATCAGAACAGATTTGCTCACTAATGGATCCTCTTCAGTGAATGGGTGCCGCCAGAATGTGAGTCCAAACAGCTGATAACAGCTACATCACAATAATCCACACAACTCCAGTCCGTCAATTAATGTCTTGTGAAGTGAACATTTTTGTATGAAACAAATCCATCATTAAGGTATTTTAACCTTAAACTGTCTCTTCTGGCCAGAATGAGTCCAAAAAACTCTTCCTCCAGTGAAAAAGTCCATCTCCTGTTGTCCTCTCACATCAAAATCCACCAACATAACTGTTTAGAACTGTTGTTCTTGTAAACGGTACCTGATCTGTGCATATTCCTCTCCTGATTCAGACTAGAGGACTTTTTCACCGGAGAATATTATGGATAGAGGACTCACAATGTAGCTAGAAACAACGGTTTAGAGTTAAAAAATGTCATGACAGCTACATCACAATAATCCACACCATTCCAGTCCGTCAATTAATGTCTTGTGAAGTGAACATTTTTGTATGAAACAAATCCATCATTAAGGTATTTTAACCTTAAACTGTCTCTTCTGGCCAGAATGAGTCCAAAAAACTCTTCCTCCAGTGAAAAAGTCCATCTCCTGTTGTCCTCTCACATCAAAATCCACCAACATAACTGTTTAGAACTGTTGTTCTTGTAAACGGTACCTGATCTGTGCATATTCCTCTCCTGATTCAGACTAGAGGACTTTTTCACCGGAGAATATTATGGATAGAGGACTCACAATGTAGCTAGAAACAACGGTTTAGAGTTAAAAAATGTCATGATGGATTTGTTTATTACAAACACACAGGTCTTTGGTTAATTGATGGACTGGAGTTGAGTGGATTATTGTGATGTAGCTGTTTGGACTCTTATTCTGACGGCACCCATTCACTGCTCATTGGTGAACAAGGGATGAAATGGTAAATTTCTCCAAATCTGTTCCCATGAAGAAACACTCTGGATGGCTTGAGCGTGAGTACAATCGTCAGCAATTTTCACTATTCCTTTAAAGCCCCTAAAAGTCTTTATTTTGTTAATGCAAAATATAATTTCTTATTTATTTGAATGACTTCTACATGTTTAATGTGAATGTTGCATCATTCTTTATTGCTTTGGAGACTATAATCATTGCAGACTTCTGTAGTGTCATAGCAGTGACTGACTTCAGTTATTATTCATACATTTGCATGCTACATATGCATGTGGCACTTAGTTAAAGATGGACAGATATTGCTTTTTAGTGAAGCTAAAATATTTCTTGCAGTTTCAGAGGAAGTCAACAGAGGGCGTGTCTTTTTTCCTGTTTGCTCTTGTGATTCTGGGAAACACAACATATGGCATCAGTGTGCTAGTGAAGAACCCAGATCCAGGGCAGGGAGAGGCCAGCTATATCATACACCACCTCCCCTGGCTCATCGGCAGCCTGGGAACGCTCTCCCTTGACCTTATAGTATCCTTTAAAGCCACATTTGAAACACTGAGCTGTGTGAGTGGGGTCACTGATTCCCAACACAGCCCTCATGGACCTATAGATGTGAGATGTCTGGACGTGTATTGTAAATGAGAATTTGGAGGAGAAAACATGCTCATGAAATTGCCATGAAAATAATTCCATACCAAAATTCGTAATGGACCTAAAACAGGCTTTCTTGTAAACGTAATATTATTTTAATAATGTAGCCACAAAAATGTGTTACTTAATAATGAATAAACGTTTTTGTCAATGAAACCACGACACACTAGGATTATTATAGTTAACAGTATTTCAGTACTTAAAATAAGGGACACTTTTGATACTTTTTTTTATGGCACCCACTTAAACTGCTCGAATTCACTCAAATTTTTTTCCATGTATTCCCGGTTCAAGTGTGACAAAAGTAAAAAAAAGTCTCATAACAATCAACAATTGATTTTTAAAAAATCTTTAAAAATGAGTTTTGGGTCAAAATGACCCGAGGGACAGATGAGGGTTTAACTAATAACATTTCTTAAGTACTGAAATAAAATATACAATAACTTTATTTTATTTTGGCCAGTTGTAAAGGAATAGTTTTTTTTTTTCATTTCTATGTAGTTTAACCTGATTAAACTGAAAAAAGGTACACCACCTTTAACAAAAAAAAAAAGAACATTGATCTCCATAAGGAGCAATTCTGTGTCATATCACTAGTGTTCTTTTATATAAAAAAAATACATAGACAACTGCGTAAAATTTGTTTGCCAACTTGTTTTTTCCAAAGAGCTCGCAGTGCATTATGGGATTGCCTTCTTAGAGATATGTGCAATGCTGCCTTTGAGTTTGGCCAAAAGAAGCTTTTTCTTCTAAAGCTGTGCAATTGTGCTGCCTACATTTCTGAACAACCTTTTGTGCTACTGCTACCTTATAATATTACCTATATAGTCAATAACAGCACCTTTCTGAATCTCTTGAACACATTTTTTTAGTTTCAGGAAGAACCTTGTCTCCCGGTTCGACTCCATGGTTCATATCAGCAGCCCTGATGTTCCTGGAAAAATACATCTATGTTGTTTTTCCTCATTATAACAGTCGCTGTCATTAGCATCCTGTGAGTTAAGAGCATCAGGGCGGGATCTGCAACCCAGGACATGAAGGGCCCACCCATGGAGCAGAAGAGGAGTTGGGGTCTCTGTGTGTGTGTGTGTGTGTGAGAGCGTGAGAGAGACAGATAAGGGGGTCTTGAGTTGCGTGCCTCCAGCTGAATTGTGTAGTGACACGTGGGAGTGTGTCGGGGTGGTTGTGAAACCCTGGCTGAGCATGTTCGTTCTCTGAGGAGCAGCAGAAGAAGAATGGAGAGATAGCGTGTGCTCATCCATCAGTTAGATGAACTAGGGCTGTTTATAAACACTGGGCTGCAGGGAATGTTCTAATGAGCCCACTCATTCGCATAGTGTGCATCCAGAAATCAGTCATTATATTTTACTTAAACAACCCCTCATTCCCATCACGGCCCTCTCTGATTGTGTTCAACAGGTCCAAACCGTTAAATATCTATTTAGAACTTTTTCTGCCAACAGTGAAGTTGATCTTGAAAGCTGGACAGGACGACGTTAAAGTGTCTTTTTTATGTATTATCGACTTTCCGTGCCTCTGTGTTTAAACTCGCACACGTACTGGTATGTGTTTGAATTAACGGTTTGTGTTGGAGGGAAGCGCAGTTTGTTTTGCGCATGTGTGTTCCAGTGTGTTGCCCACTCATTCGCATAGTGTGCATCCAGAAATCAGTCATTATATTTTACTTAAACAACTCCTCATTCCCATCATGGCCCTCTCTGATTGTGTTCAACAGGTCCAAACCGTTAAATATCTATTTAGAACTTTTTCTGCCAACAGTGAAGTTGATCTTGAAAGCTGGACAGGACGACGTTAAAGTGTCTTTTTTATGTATTATCGACTTTCCGTGCCTCTGTGTTTAAACTCGCACATGTACTGGTATGTGTTTGAATTAACGGTTTGTGTTGGAGGGAAGCGCAGTTTGTTTTGCGCATGTGTGTTCCAGTGTGTTTGGCAAGTGTTGGACGTCAGGGGCTGAACTGCTGTCAACATCACAAATGCAAGAGGCATATCAAGCTGAGATCCAGCACACGCAACATCAGAGCTGGTGAGTACACAATCTGTTTTTACTAGAAACTGTCAGCACTACCAGAGGTTTAGTAAATTCTTACAATATCAAATATCAATTCTTGCATATGAATTTGAAAAACTTGAATGTTTTTTTTTTTTTTTAATGGATGATTTGGAATGCATTGTAAAGAAAAAGCTGCCAATACGTGTCCAGCATACATGAAGTCTGCTTTGTTTAAAAAGCATCCCAGGATGCACCACATAAAGTTGGTTCCGTATAAGTTTTCATTTGCTATGCGAGTTATAATCACACACTTGTGTTATTTCATACTTTTGATAAATGTATTTATAAATGCATATATAAATACATATACAGATATATATATATATATATATAATTTTTAGATGCACTACAATTACAATACTTGTGTTTGGTAAGATTTTTTTAATGATTTTAAAAGTACTTCTTATGCTAACCAATGCTGTATTTATCTGATCAAAAATATAGTAAAAATAGTATTTAAAATCACTGTTTTCTATTTTAAAATGTAATTTATTGCTGTGATGCAAAGCTGAATTTTCAGTATCATTACTCCAGTCTTCAGTGTCACATGATCCTTCAGACATAATTCTAATATGCTGATTTGCTGCTCAAGAAACATTTTTTATTATTATCCTTATCAATGTTGAAAACGGTTTAATATTTTTATGGAAATAGTGATGCATTTTTTAATGCATGTTTTCTCATATCAACCCTAATCCTTAATGAACAGAAATGCAAAAGAACAGCATTTATTAGAAATAGAAATCTGTTGCAACATTAATTAATGTCTTTACTGTCACCTTTGATTGATTTAATACAAAAAATATATTTGAGAAAAAAAGTGTTTTTAAAATTTTAGACATAACACTGTGCTTAAAATATCTCTCTAAGCAAGAAAGATATTTTATTGAGTTAAACAAAGTTTCATGAATGTCTTGACGTTTTGTGAATCAGTTTAAACCTTTCCAAGTTCCTTTGCTAAGCAGCAGCTCTGCCATTTTTTGGTATATTGTAAAGTCTCCTTCCTGTGAACATGACAGCTCTGTTTCCCAATATTCCAAATCTAACAGACAACTTAAGAATGTTTGAAATGTTGGCGTTTGTCGAAGCAGACATTCTGTTGCATGTTTATTCTGTCTGTGAGCTGCTACACGGAAGTCAACATCACAGACAGAAATCAATGATAAGTTGCCATTTAATCAATATGCACTTTGTTTTTAATAGACTAGACTGCTTCAACTGCGTTATCTTTGTGGATACCTTACATTTGTCTGTCGTGATGAACCACTGTTGATAATCATACATTCAAAACATTACAAGCACCTCTGGACTTTAATCCGACACCCCCCTTTGCGTCACTTTTGTGTTACGGCTAACTTATCATATTTCCTATGTAGTCAGCTCACTAGGTTCCAAAACAGCTCCTTTTTGAATCTCTTGGACCCGTTTTATACATAAATACAAATGTCTAATTTAAGAATCCTGTTTCCTGCTTAAAACAGTTAACACGGTTTGGCTACAAGCAGCTAGCTAACATCAAATAAGATAATAGATGAAGAAATGAAGGCACATGTTGAAAACAGCGGATACAGTGCTGTCCGGGTGTTTCTAGATGCTTAACATGATGGCTCACCATCTTCCAAAGCAAACTGTACTCCACTCTTAAAAGAAAGGTTCTTCATTGGCTTATGGTTCCATGAAGAACCTTTGACATCCATGGAACCTTTCTTTTCCACAAGAGGTTCTTTAGTGGAAAAATGTTCTTCACACTAAGAAAAAACAGTTCTTTTAAGAAATGTTCACTAAAAGGTTCTTTGGGGGAACCAAAAATGGTTCTTCTACGGCGTTATTGGGAAAAAAAAAAAAACTTTTTGGAGCCTTTATTTTTAAGAATGAGAACCACTCTGTTATGGTATGCTGAAGGCATGTTTATTTATATAGTTGCTATTTATGTTCTTGTGAAAACTGTGAAAAATTAATGAGTGTTCAAACTCTAACCCCATCTGGAATGAACCGTCCATGGAGTTCAAAGAAAGTCTTTTTGTTAATCATGCAGATTTTTTTTTTTTTTTTTAGCAAAGAACCCACAGTCATTGTGATGGATGGCATGGGAGCGATAGCAAACATGTCCCTCCCTTGGGTCTCAGAGGCACTAATCATATCTATATTTCGACATTGTGAAACTGAGTTCAGCCTCTTTGAGATGCTACCACAATAACACCAACGAGGATGTTCTATGTCAGTGCAACGAGCAGGATATGACAGGGCACATGCGAGCGTCCGTGTCATAACTTTTCAGGAAAGCCTGCCCCTTCATGGGGTCTAAAGTATATTGGGTGGGAAGGTTAGATTCTTGCAGTCCTCAATCTTTTCAATGTCAAAGATTAACTGCATGACAAACAGAGCCATGGCAAACACAGCGTGTATAAACACTCCCTAAAGCTCCAGAGACGAGCTGGATGTCACTGTCATTCCTCTTGGGAAACAGAGAGCGACCCACATTGCCACACAGAACACAAAGTTAAACTGAACGAGAACATGAGGAATTATAGTTCAGAGGATCTAAGGTGTAGATTTGCAAGACATTGAATTGTCCCCCATCAATAATTTGTTTTTTGCATCCACGTTATAAAGAATTTAGTACTGTAACTGTAGCATTGAGCACTTACAGGATTACTGAGAACTTGTGAGTCATGCAGGTGATGTTGAATTTTGAAGCTATTGCTCATGCTTTATTGAAAAAAAAAAAGTTTTTTTCCCTATTTATGTTTTTTTTTTTTTAAAGAAACACTTTCAGCAGGGTCACATTAAATTGATCAAATGTGACGGTAAAGGCTTTAACATTGTTACAAAATATTTCTATTACAAATAGTTATTTCTATTGAACTTTCTATTAATCAAAGAATCCTGAAAAAATTTACTATGGGTTCAACATTGATAATAATAAGAATCAAATCAGCATATTATGATTTCTGAAAATTCAGATTTTCCATCACAAGAATAAATTATATTTTACTATATTTTCCAATAGAAAATGGCTATTTTAAATTGTAATAATATTTCTCAATATTACTGCTTTCACTGTATTTTTGAGCAAATAAATGCAGCCTTGGTAAGCATAACAGATTCTTCCAAAAACATTTGAAAAACCTTACAGACTCCAAACCTTTAAATGGTATATACAAAATATAATATTTGCAGTGTATCACAGCGTGTAAATGAAAATTGTGCTGAATATTACTTTATAGATCCCATTAAAAATCTTAAAAATATGGCCCAGTGTAACCCCTAAAAATTGGATTAGTCCTGGAACAATATTCCAATCAAACATCCTCCTTGGCAAAAGAATATGGTTTGTTGTGTGAACTGACTACAGTAAAATCAACACATTTTCAGTTTAATTTGTTAACGGGCTTATTATTTATATTCACATGGTACTGGAGACGTGAAAGAGAAAGTTTTGTTTTACACCATTGATAGAACATATCAGTGCTCCGAAATTTGTGTGCAATAACTCATTGTTCACAGCAAGGCTGACATTTGTTTGCAGCATGAGCATGTTCAGACACAATACAATGCATTGTGTGATGTTTTAGGGTTAAAGAAAACGTCTGTAAACTTAACAGATAATGTCCAGACAGAAAACTGGTTGTATATTTTTCATTTTTCTCTAAGTGATAGTTAGTTTCTGATAGTGATAGTTAGGGCTGAAGTTAAAGGAACACGCCACTATTTTTGAAAATAGGCTCATTTTCCAACTCCCACAGTTGAGTTTTACCGTTTTCGAATCCATTCAGCCGATGTCCGGGTCTGGCGGTAGCACTTTTAGCTTAGCTTAGCATAGATCATTGAATCTGATTAGACCGTTGGCATCACGCTCAAAAATGACCATGGGGGCAGCAGGCGCAATGATATTACGCAGCGCCTGAAAATAGTCCCAGCTAGGTAACTTCCAATAAGCCTATTTTCAAGCGCCGCGTAATATCATTGTGCCTGCTGCACCCATGGTACGGCAGCAAAGTTCCTTGATTATTACGCCGGAATGAGAGTATAGTTCCTAGCCATATCGGCCTAGAAAATCACAACTTTTCATTTTCCGTCGGTCTTAGTACATGATATAACTACAGAGGATTCAAGTTTTAAATAGGAAAAATATAGAAACTCTTTGGTCATTTTTGAGCGAGATGCTAACGGTCTAATCAGATTGAATGATCTATGCTAAGCTACAGCTAAAAGTGCAACCGCCAGACCTGGAGATCGGCTGAATGGATTCGAAAACGGTAAAACTCAACTGTTTAACTCTAGGAAAGC
>NW_015506708.1:66751-91698 GCF_001515645.1 Sinocyclocheilus grahami
TAGAAAATCACAACTTTTCATTTTCCGTCGGTCTTAGTACATGATATAACTACAGAGGATTCAAGTTTTAAATAGAAAAAATATTTAAACTCTTTGGTCATTTTTGAGCGAGATGCTAACGGTCTAATCAGATTGAATGATCTATGCTAAGCTAAGCTAAAAGTGCTACCGCCAGACCCGGAGATCGGCTGAATGGATTAGAAAACGGTAAAACTCAACTGTTTAACTCTAGGGGAGTTGGAAAATGAGCCTATTTTCAAAAATAGTGGAGTGTTCCTTTAAGCAATTTTCAAGTTGCTTGTCAGTGTCAACTTGATGATGCTTTGCACCAGTTTCCGAGCTATAAAATTGCTCCCTGTGGATGTCATTCAGTAAACAACCAAAATGGTTGATTTTTAAAAAAACGATATATCCATTTTGAATATGGTAGCCACTCTCTTTAAGTGTATTGCAGGTCCTCTTTAGTTACTGGACAAAAGTGTGGGTTTAGGTACGTTCACACAGCTGCTATTGAATGCTGGGAGTCAGCTACAGGCCAAACCTGTTGAGTGTGTTTGGGACAGACTGCTCTATGTGAGGCCTTTTCTGTGAAACTCATGCCAGAGCAGCTGTTCGGACACACAGGCCTCATCTCTCGTCTTATCCTCTCAGAGCCCCAGAGGAGGCCAGACGCCTAAAAGACAGTGACGCCTAAAATAGCTCATCTTTCTCTAGGGTTGGAGGGCTTACTGAAGACATATTTGAAGGCATTGGATTATGATCCTCAAACAGGGTGAATGAAGGTTTTTGTGCTCTTTATAGATTCAGACATTCTCAGTGAAGAGCGAGAATCCAACTGATCAGATGAGAGAGGGGACAGATCCTGAGCTGAGCATGTCTATCGGCGGCTACCTCTCCACATCAGACACATTTGACATCACAGAGCCGCCACAGTACTATGGTAAGATTACACTTTACTATATATAAATCAATTCATTATGGAATTACAATATTGTTAAAGTGATAGTTCACTCAAAAATAAAAATTAATGTCATCATTTACTCACGCTTATTTTGTTCAGACCCTGAGCAACTAACTTTCTTGCTTTTTTTTAAATAGATTTAGAAACGTGTGTTTTGGTCAATGGGAACCAATATTGTTTTGGACCCCACTGACTTTCACTAAATCAGTGTTGTTATTGTTAACTATAAAACTATTAAAAACCATTGTTAATTGAAGTAATTACTAAATAATTGCTCAAACAGAAATTTGCTACATAGAAATTTAAAGAAAATAAAAACTAATAAAATTGACAAAAAATAAAATCACTAAAACTAAAATAAAATCTGAAAATGTAATAATTGGTCATTAAAAAATATTAATAAATACTATAATAGTGTATTATAATAATGTTTAGTATAGTATAATAATATTTTTGTGGCACTATAACTGCAATAATAAATAAATACATTTACCTTTGACAAACAAACAAAACAAAAGAAGAAAAATTAGCTAAATAAACTACATGAATAAAATAACAATTTTACTGGATTCCTTCATTGACGCCATGTTGAAATATGGTCTTGTGACCGATCATGTATTATGCACAGTGGTTTGTCTCCTTCATCCTCGAGTTCATTGCATTAATATCTGAATGTCCAAATATTATTTCCCAGATGTTGTCTTGAGAAACAATTACTGTCTGAATAGCGCTTTTGCAAAGTCTCAGTTTCGTTTTATCATTTAACTCACTGTGGCGTCTAGAAGGTCAGTCAATGATAGTATATTAGCAGCTACGCACCAACATTAATGTTTATGAAAAACTCCAGTGGTTTACAAACAGATACTTTCACCGGAAAGTTATGCTCTAGCTGTAACAGGACATAAAACATCTGTGAAAAAGACAGGATTGAAGGCCAATAAAGAGACCACCACACTGCAGAAGGATATTTATGGATGACATGGAAAAACAGAGATGGATTTGCTGGAATTGGTTGGATGAGATTAGTTTTACTCGACTACGTATAATTTTTTCTCATGTGAAATATTATATTCTTGAAATGAAAAAAAAAAAAACTTCTTGTGGAGATGTGCTTCAGAAATGCTGCCAGTTGTGACATATGTTCCCTCTATGGGGGAACTCAAATCTAAAATCCATCTTCACAACCTTCCCACTGACAGAAAAAAAACATCAGGATGGCTCCGTTCTGTACAGTTATAAAAACCCCATAAGCTTCAAAGCAAATAACAACCATAAACAAAACTGTAACCTCTTCAGCTGCATCCTGTTTCCAGAGACAGAAAAGATTCAAAAGTTCTAGCTCTGGAATTTTTTTTTATTACGTCCCAAAGGCCTCATAAAAGTCGTTAGGTAATTTGAGAATCAATGTGAAAAAGGAACATATTTTCATTCATCAAGATGCTCTTCAATCCTTGCTGCAGATGATCTTGTGGATCCACTGAGCTGCTCTTATCAGGAACCAGATCTACAAAGCCCTCTCTATGGCCACCAGCCGTTCAGCCACGACAATGTGCAGTTTTCAATGTATGGAGCGCCAAACGCTCAAGCGTGCAACCCGCAGTACCCCTACAGCCATCAGTGCTCTGAATTCACCTGTGAACCAGACATTGAGGTCCAAAGCCCAACAAGAGGCAGCATTGTCGGTCTTCAAGTGCCAAAAAGGCCCAGGATGAACCATGGAGCTCGAGTGAAGGGCCAGGATGAGCTGTGTGTGGTGTGTGGAGATAAAGCCTCAGGATATCACTACAATGCCCTCACCTGTGAGGGATGCAAAGGTTGGACGATCACAATAGCACTGCATTTTAAGACAACATTAATCCATGATGCACTTCTTGAATTTACAGTATTTACTAATGTCCAAAAGTACTTATAAGACTCCATGTAATGGCTTGATGCCAGTTTTCTTTCCTGCGTTCCTTTGGGTGGGATATATCTAAGAGCTTGTCTCATCTTTTTTTAAATAGCCAATAGCAATGGACTATGATTTGGTACTTGCTGTTGCTATTTGCTTGTATATATCTCCAACTCAGCAAAATGTTTGGTCTGTTTCCCTGAATGAGAAAGACTGTGAATTTTAAGAATATCCACTACCATTCGAAGGTTTGGGGTCAGTACGTTTCATAAAATACTTTCAGCAAGGATGCATTCAATTGATCAAAAGTGACAGTAAATACATTTATAATGTTACAAGAGATTTCTATTTCTACTTTCTATTAATCAAAAAATCCTGAAAAAATGATCCATTTTCACAGAAATATTATTTTCAACAGTGATAATATTTCTTACGCAACAAATCAGCATATTAGAATGATTTTTGAAACATCATGTGACACTGAAGACTGGATGCTGAAAATTCAGCTTTGCCACTACAGGAATAGATAAAATATTTTAAATAGTAATATTTCACATCATTACTGATTTTTCTGTATTTTTGAGCAAATAAATGCAGCCTTGTTGAGACTTCAAAACCATCAAAAAAGTCTTACCGACCCCAAACTTTTTAAACAGTAGAGTATCTCTCTTGGCTTAGGTTTCTTCAGACGCAGCGTGACTAAAAAGGCAGTGTACCGCTGCAAGACTGGTGGAAGCTGTGAGATGGACATGTACATGCGGAGAAAGTGTCAGGACTGCAGACTGCGCAAGTGCAGAGCCGTCGGGATGCTGGCAGAGTGTGAGATTGACGTAAAAACTTCTAGCCTGATCTGAATCCTCACGAGTCTTCGTTTTCTGTCATTTCTGGGGAAACTGACAATGTCAGATGCTACTTCACCCAAAAACACTTATAATCTCATTGGATGTTGATTGCTGGTGTCTTTTTGTCAGGTCTGCTTACAGAGGTGCAATGCCAGTCAAAGAGACTGAGGAAGGGCACCAATCACAGAGGACACAACGGATCAACAGGAAGAGCTGAAGAGGACTACACTGAAAGCAGAAGTGTCTCATCCACCAGCAGATTCACCACACGGGTAAAACTCTCTCGTATTATTTAGACTTTCCAACCATGAAATTTGAGTTCTAGTGAGATTTGAAGTCTGTTATATATAAAAAGTTCAGAACAAGTTTCTTGTCTTCAAAATACTGTTTGCAGGTATCTGGTTTCTCCAGAGAGCAGAGATGCATTCTGAATAGAATTGTTGAGGCTTATCGTAGGTACATAATTCAAGACAACACGCACTGCCGGGTATGTCTTTTTCCATTAAAGTGCCCCTATTATGCCTTTTCGAATATTACCTTTCATGCAGTGTCATGTAGCTGTATGTGAACATAAACTATCTGCAAAGTTGTGAAGCTGACAGTGCACGATAAATAAAGTTTTTGTCTATCAAAAAAAAAAAAAAAGAAAGAGTCGGCTCGCAATCGCCTAAACGAGTCGTCAGGAGTTCGAATCTTATTCTGTTACGGTTCTACGTCACGAAGTAACACATTTGCATAAGGTCTGCCCACGTTCTACGTCGCCAACTTGCCCGCCCACAAACAGTAACATTTCCGTGTGGTTAACATCATGTTGATGTTCATCTTATAATTACCACAAACTTGTTAACACTTGACACTTACCACAAGAGTCGGCTCGCAATCGCCTAAACGAGTCGTCAGGAGTTCGAATCTTATTCTGTTACGGTTCTACGTCACGAAGTAACACATTTGCATAAGGTCTGCCCACGTTCTACGTCGCCAACTTGCCCGCCCACAAACAGTAACATTTCCGTGTGGTTAACATCATGTTGATGTTCATCTTATAATTACCACAAACTTGTTAACACTTGACACTTACCACTGAGAAACGTCCTGCTCCAGTCGTGCTTGCGAATCAGTCTCTTGTCGATCAGCCACTTCAACCGTTTCAATTGAACCATACAATCATCGATACCATCTTTTCTATGTATTGACAAGTCTCCAGGGCTGTCATTCCGTCATGGCAATGGGCGTTTCGTTTCCGACACGCGCTGTACGCGGTAGACCAATCCAGAGCCAATCTCTCTACAGCTCTGGACCAATCACAAAGGACTGCGCCATCTGACCAATCCCAGCAGTGAGGGCTCACGCAAAGGAGAGACTGATTCTTTGAACTGCTTCGCACAAGTCGTTTATGAATAATTTAGAAATGACGTAAAATGAAATCTATTTTTTGAGAAAACGTACTTGTTTTTTTAACTTGCATGCATGTAAACCTGTTTTAGGAGACTCATAAAACAATATTAGCAACCTTACAAATTGCATAATAGGGGCACTTTAAAAATTAATACAGACATACTGCCCGTGATGTATAATAACTAGACATCATTCTTTTCTTTCCCCAGGTGCCTCTGTGGTCAAGTTTGACAAACAGTGTAGATCTGACTCCTCCTCAGACGGAGAAGCTTTTGCAATTTTTAAGGAGTGTACCTGGTCAGTTTCATCCAACTTCTCTTAGATCACACCACACACACCTCTAAATACAACTAATTTGTGGTCATCTTTTGTTTAGGGTTTGAGCTTTTGGATAGTTCTGACCAGAACACACTTCTGTCCAGCTCTTCAGTTGAAGTCATGTTCCTACTCTTAGCTCAGCAGTTCTCTGAGAACCCCACTACTGTTAGCACTGGTAATCACATACATAATCTGCTTGTTAAGACTGACATCATGTGTCTATTTCCAAAAGCAACCACAAACAGTTCTAATATAGATTCACAATGTGCTGTACTACTACCAAAAAAAAAATCATGATCCTAATCTTTATAGCCGTATTGAAATTTCAGTTGGCCAGACAGTGATTCATCTTTTATGAATAGTTAAAATATTGGTGTCCGGGACAATGCGAGTTTTTAAGAGCTTAGCTGAATCGTGTGCTATAAATAAATTGCATAAGGTCTGCCCACGTTCTACGTCGCCAACTTGCCCGCCCACAAACAGTAACATTTCCGTGTGGTTAACATCATGTTGATGTTCATCTTATAATTACCACAAACTTGTTAACACTTGACACTTACCACTGAGAAACGTCCTGCTCCAGTCGTGCTTGCGAATCAGTCTCTTGTCGATCAGCCACTTCAACCGTTTCAATTGAACCATACAATCATCGATACCATCTTTTCTATGTATTGACAAGTCTCCAGGGCTGTCATTCCGTCATGGCAATGGGCGTTTCGTTTCCGACACGCGCTGTACGCGGTAGACCAATCCAGAGCCAATCTCTCTACAGCTCTGGACCAATCACAAAGGACTGCGCCATCTGACCAATCCCAGCAGTGAGGGCTCACGCAAAGGAGAGACTGATTCTTTGAACTGCTTCGCACAAGTCGTTTATGAATAATTTAGAAATGACGTAAAATGAAATCTATTTTTTGAGAAAACGTACTTGTTTTTTTAACTTGCATGCATGTAAACCTGTTTTAGGAGACTCATAAAACAATATTAGCAACCTTACAAATTGCATAATAGGGGCACTTTAAAAATTAATACAGACATACTGCCCGTGATGTATAATAACTAGACATCATTCTTTTCTTTCCCCAGGTGCCTCTGTGGTCAAGTTTGACAAACAGTGTAGATCTGACTCCTCCTCAGACGGAGAAGCTTTTGCAATTTTTAAGGAGTGTACCTGGTCAGTTTCATCCAACTTCTCTTAGATCACACCACACACACCTCTAAATACAACTAATTTGTGGTCATCTTTTGTTTAGGGTTTGAGCTTTTGGATAGTTCTGACCAGAACACACTTCTGTCCAGCTCTTCAGTTGAAGTCATGTTCCTACTCTTAGCTCAGCAGTTCTCTGAGAACCCCACTACTGTTAGCACTGGTAATCACATACATAATCTGCTTGTTAAGACTGACATCATGTGTCTATTTCCAAAAGCAACCACAAACAGTTCTAATATAGATTCACAATGTGCTGTACTACTACCAAAAAAAAAATCATGATCCTAATCTTTATAGCCGTATTGAAATTTCAGTTGGCCAGACAGTGATTCATCTTTTATGAATAGTTAAAATATTGGTGTCCGGGACAATGCGAGTTTTTAAGAGCTTAGCTGAATCGTGTGCTATAAATAAATTGTGCTCATATAGTATCGTTAAAATTGCCAATTGAAACAGAAAACTCAACACATTATAGATCAATAATGACTCACTGCTGTGTTTTCTATCACCAGCTTTATACTCAGCTAATTTGAATAACTCAAACCCTGATTGGGTGAGAACGTTAGAGTCCAAGACTGGGATCAGGACATTGACACACGCAGGTGATCTATAACGAACAGTGATAATCATAGCAGCAAAGTAACATTACATGCAGTGATTAATCCAACTGATATAACTGTATATACAGTCTAAATGTTTTCGTCTCTACTAATATTGTGATTTTGATTTTTGTTAAGGGTTGAATGATGAGTTCTTGAGGTCTGTGGTAAATTTCCTCCACAGCATGGAGACTATTGCGGTAACTGAGGCTGAATATGCACTTCTAACAGCGACTGCAGTGTTATGCTCAGGTCTGTGGATTATGATGAACAAAATTGTGACTAATTTCCATGTGATGTCACAATATTCAGAACACCATATTCAGGTCAGACAGCAAATGACAAAAGTTTAGCTTACAAAATAAAAGTTTTTGGTTCCCCAAAGAGCCTTTCAGAACTATTTTTTCTTAGTGTGAAGAACATTTTTCCACTATAAAGATTTATCTTTTTTGCAATTGAGAGATTCCATGGATGTTAAAGGTTCTTCATGGAACCATTGACGCTAATAAAAAAACGTTATTATTAAGAGTGTATAGAACCGCTTCAAATGACCTCCATTTTTTCCCTGTTGTGAAGCAGACAGGCCGTCTCTGCGTGCAGTGGGCTGTGTTGAGAACTTACAGGAGTTTGTTTTGGAGCTCTTGTCCCGAGCTTGCAGCTGCTGTAGTCAGGGGACGGCACAAGACCCGCGACGCTTTGCCAGGCTCCTGGGACGGTTGACAGAGCTGAGAACACTACGACACAACCACCTCACCCTTCTCCCACAGCAACCCTGGGGCATGCAGTCTTGAGACAGCCTTTAGGGAGAGAGATTTATGACATCTGATCTCTGTTGCAATACACTTTTCATTTTTGTCCAGAACAATATCCCAGGTCAGTGTACTTTTGGTTACCCGTGTGCAAACATAGTTTAGTTTAATAAAAAAATAAAACCAATGTAAGCTGATGATTTCTTATATGCACTAAATAAACATGTTTATTTTGTGTTTTAGTGACTACTTGCTTTTCATTCATGTTGTAATATACATGAATTTGCATTTATTATTCTGTTTATCAATTTTCAGATCCACGTTAATAATAAATATGTAATCATTTTCTTCAGAAGCTTCAAATCCATTCAGATTTTGAGCCAAGCTTTTTCTTTTTTAATGATAATTGTATTACACATTTTTTTTAATAGTGCTACAAATTCATAACCTTTTGGCAAAATTTGTCTTTTGAATCCAAAATGTAATTTAAGTGATTTGTGTAGAGCATGGTTATAAGTGTCTAAACATTTACAAAAGATTAATTTGTCAACAGAAGACCACCTAATAGTTTCAGCCTAATGATATTTTAATTATATAGCATGCTTTGGGTTATGATTCAAAGTAGTATATGATTAAACTAAACTATTGCCTCACAATCATATAACGAAGTGGCAGGATTCTCACTGTTGCCCCCTTAAAAAATAGGTGCATGACAATTTTCTCACCCTACTTTTAAGGCTGGTTTGACCTCATGATTCTCATTTGCTCTGACATGCACTGTGAGCTGTAAGATCTTATATAGACAGGTGTGTGGCTTTCCTAATCAAGTCCAATCAGTATAATCAAACACAGCTGGACTCAAATGAAGGTGTAGAACCATCTCAAGGATGATCAGAAGAAATGGACAGCACCCGAGTTAAATATATGAGTGTCACAGCAAAGGGTCTGAATACTTAGGACCATGTGATATTTCAGTTTTTCTTTTTTAATAAATCTGCAAAAATGTCAACAATTCTGTGTTTTTCTGTCAATATGGGGTGCTGTGTGTAGATTAATGAGGAAAAAAAATTTACTTAAATGATTTTAGCAAATGGCTGCAATATAACAAAGAGTGAAAAATTTAAGGGGGTCTGAATACTTTCCGTACCCACTGTATGTTGATTACCACACTAATGGTCAACGTTTCTAGTGTTATTTAATGAAGCATCTATCTCACGTGACCCCTTACAAAATACACACGCTTGAAATATTTTGCAAACAATTACACATTTATCCCCTAACAGTACCGTCTTGAAAAAATAAAATGTATCCCAATACTATTGTGAAATGTGAGCATAAAACAATTTCTCACCTTTTATTAATTTTCGCCAGATGCCATTGGAAACTATTCAGCCTATGACCCCAGCCCTCCTCAAACACGTCAGCCAACCCGATCTCAACAAATCCGAGCGTTCAAGATCATTGACAGATAGAGAGCGTTTCTGATTGGCTACTTTTCTAATCGGGCTAAACAAGCGCGGTAGCTCTCCTGAGTGACTCTTTAATCGGTTTATCGTAATAAGTAGATACGCTTTATGAGGTATTCCAATAAATAAAGATATATCTCCTTAAGCACTTATAAGAATATAGCATTTTAAAATGTACATGGAAAATATAAGTGCACATCTACTTTATAAAGTTGCTTGTTAGTGTTTACAAATACTCAAAAATGTACAGTAAAACAATGCATTTATCAATATCAAACATCAATATCAAACATAGAAGAGTTTCAATAGAACATTTATTTTCCCACATGAGAAAATACTGTTTGAGACAGGTTATTTGGTGGGTAGCTAAAATCTGCAGTTTGTACAAGCTTAAAATTTCTTAGAGGTTCCATCTTATAAACAGTGAACAAAAGCTCCACAACGTTCTACAATAAATACAAGGTTCCGTGCTTGATGGTGACAAGGGACCAACAGCAAGTGTACAATATGCAGTCGTCATCATCATCTCTCTAGCATTTCACCTTGAAATCTTAAGAAGAACTAAACCAGGATCTGAAAGAACATGTGAAGTTAGATCTCAAAAGAATATGCAATAGTTTATCATCTTAAATAAGAGATCTGATTTCCATATTGAACCAATATAATTTAATTCCTTTTTCTCTTTACGGTCCATAAATAAATTACTTTTTTGTATCAAAAATGAGAATATATATTTAACCATAGACAACTGTGAGTTGGTACATATACACATACATACACGATCGTATGTCGGTAATGTACATATATATGAACACACTCACACCATCCGATATCAAAGACAAGCAGGATACACTATATAGGAAGTCAGTTCATCTGAAAATCTTTTTACACGTATATACACAACCTTCATTTCTTTGTTCCTCCAGGCAATTTATTTCACAATAAACAAGAGAAGAAAAAAATTAAATGAGATACTATATGATAAAAAAAAACATACTTATATACACAAGGTGTCTTTACAATATACAAGTGGTTTGTTAAACTTTAAAAAGTAAAAAGCTATCTTAAGAAAATGGCAGTGATTCATTCAAACATTTATATTCTAACACAGGTTTTTTTTTTTCCAAACGGGGGTTTGTGAGTCAACAAAAATGATTGGTAATAATTAAATAATAAAAACATAACATTAAAATTACTTATTTTAATAAAATACAAATATTCAAAATAATACATTTTTTAATTAAATTTTTTTTATTAAAATCCTACAAATGTGAAATTATATATTTTTTTTATATTATACTTATTTTACTAAAATAAAATTTTAATAACAATCAAAATAACCAAAATATAATAAATAATAAAAGCAATGAAAAAATAAAATACTTGATTTGTTCACCAGTGAAGTGAGTTGATGAAACTCTACATTAAATCATAATTACATCATAAAAATGTAAAGGTACAACCACTTATTTCAATTAAAACAAATCAAAATATAATAAATAATAGCAATCAAAATAAAACACTAATGAAAAAAAATGGTTTACCTGCATGTCATGTGACCATTAACTAGAGAAATGTGAATATGAATGTGTTGTTAAATGACTGCCATTATTACAATACTGAAATGTTAACTTCTCAGAGGTGTTTTAGGTCAAAGGGGTTCAACTGACAAAAAAATGCTTGATAATCCCCGGACTGAGGCATTAATGATGTAAACATGGTCACTTTTGATGTCAGGCTATATATAGATACAATTCTCAAACATAAAACTTTTTTTTTTTTTAAAAGATGTTTACTGGTATGTGTAACTCAAAATAATCGAATCAACGTGTTGTATGCATGTAGTATGAATGTAGAGCGCCCTCTCTCACCAGAGCAGGGTAGAAGTAATAATAAAAATTATTATTTTACATAATGAAATGCAATCACATTGTTTTGCCAAATTGTGCAAACCAGGAGCTTTCACCAAAACAATTTTTAATCAGGAAAAATAGCAATAACAATTTTCCCCAAAATCGTGCAGCCCTTTAAGTAAACATATCACAAAATCAGTAAAGTAATGCATCATGTAAAGCAGTTGTTTTCCTTACCAGGCTCTAGAATCAGTCGAGGGGGCGTTCTCTCGTGCTCTGGACTACAGCTGCGGCTTCTTGCTCTCTGTTTGGCCGGGGTTGATATGGGCGGAGGTATTGAAGGTTTTGGCTGGGCTGAAGTTTCAGTCTTGACGTTGGCGGTGCAGTCAGGGGTGCGTGCATGGGCTGGGTCAGTGCTGACGGCCTCCTCCCTGCTTCTGTTCTGCATCTGATTGTCTCGCTCACGCTGGAGCTTTGCTCCATTTTTTGCTTTTTTAAAGAGGACGGACGTTCGCCGCCCAACCCCTCCTGTGGCAGGCCGGGTCGGTGACTCTGTGGAGGAGAGGCCGTTGATCAGTTTGTTCTCGGGCAGGCGGTCCTCAGGTTTCGTGCAGCTGTTCACAGGTGCAGTGTCTGAATCGGCCTCTTGGCTTTCGCTGTTAAATTTGAGGCGCTTAGGTGTGCATGGGGACGTCCTGGGGTCGGACGTCATGGGTCGGAGGGTCGGTGGTTCCTGGTGGGTGTCTGCTGGTGGAGGGGACAAAGCCAGGCCTGTGGGTTCCAGCATGGGTGGGGGAGTTGACTTACAGTCATCTAGATGAAGAGGAACAACCAGATGTTACAAAAATCAGATTGCCATTATTGATCAAAAATGTCAAAAAATCAAAGATTTTGCTGAAGGAATGGAATTAAACAACTCTGGTTCTGATTCCACTTTACAATTCCTAACTACATTCTTAAGTACACATTAAAGTCATTTTGATTTAGACATGACGAATGAAGCAACTTGCGATTCATGAGTAAAGGCCTGTTCACACCAAGGACGGTAACTATAACGATAAAGATACAGTTTAAAAAAAAAATCATTCTAAATTCAAAAGAAAAGCAGAGTCCTCATCACAACTATAACAATAACAGCGCAGAGGAACGATATCTTTTTTCCAGCTAATGAACGATAAACAGCAAATCAGAATTGCATCCTGTTTTATAGATCCTGAGCATTTAAAGTGGCAGAGCAACAAAACTGCACCGCATACTTATAATAAACAAAGTTATTGTGCATAGGCGTGGATGCTAATAAAGTTAGTTATAGTTAACGTTTTTGGTGTAAACAGGCTTTAAGTCAAGAACAGTTTAGAGTGAGTAAAAGATTAATTAGAACTACTGGTTTGAATCAGAGTTCAAGACTGGTTTGTGACTTTTTTTGATCAATTTATAAAAGTCAAGATGTTACGGTAGTAGTATGTGATAGAACCATATATGTGACCAGAGAGAAGTCCAAAATATCCAGTTAGGATATTTTAATGAAAAATTCCAAGGTCAAATTAATTAATTTATTTTTTAAAGAAACATATGCATTGATGAATCGTTTACAATAGGATTAACAAAATACATTTAGAAAATATGTTGAATTTACATTTCATGCCAACTTTAAAAAGAATGCAGACTTTCAAATACCGTTAACAGAACTGCATGTCATGAAAAATTTTTTGGTCTGATCTGGAATATTAACTGAAAAAAAAAAGGAATTCTGAATACCTGTTTCTTGATTCCCAACCGTAGTCAAGTCTCACCTTTATCTGACGATGATGATGACAGGTTATGTTCACCATCCATCTCTTTGTCTTCATCCTCCTCCTCTTCTTCTTCTTTGAGGTCTCCATTGAGCATGTGTGAGTTGCGCGCATGCTGTTTATAGCGGATGTTGTTGATTTCTCGCCGGAGCAGGCGTATGCGGCGTGTGCGTGCACCGCTCGAGCGCATGGATGTCACCACATCTAATTTGTCTAGCAGCTCCCTCAACTGGTTTTCTGTGGTCATGTGCAATCGATTATCAGGGTCTAGCAGCGTGTCGACTACACACAAAACAAAACCAACCATTATTAACAAAGAATAAAAGGTAAACATAATGCTATTTGCCTTTTTAGAAAAATAACTTTAAAGCACTGATCTATATGATATCTCTATAATGTTCTATAATTATAGATCAGTGGTTTAAAGTCATGTTGCTACAGTAAAATGTTTCTAGAATTTTTTCTGACCAAACAAGAAGAAACTGTGCCATTGCTATGCAGCTGCTATTCTGAGCGTTCCTTAGTACATTTACATTTAGTCATTTAGCAGACTCTTTTATCCAAAGCGACTTACAAATGAGGACAATAGAAGCAATAAAACCAACAAAAGAGCAATAATATGATTTAAAGGCACAATATGTAAGATCTTTTTATTAAAATATCCAAAAACCACTAGATCAGTGTTATATATTTTGCTGGCTTGTGTACTTACGGCTCGTTTCTACTGAGCGGTACGGTTCGGTACAGTACAGTACGCAACTATTTTCATTTCCACTGTCAGAATTTGTGAATGGTACCAAAATAGCGAACCGTACCGTACCACTTTTTTGGTACACTTCCGTTGAGAAGGGTATAACAGGGTATATAATCGAACATCACCTGACCAAACCCGGAAGACAGGTCTCACTGCTTCCGCTTGTCGGAGAACGTGTTAACAGCCGTATTAAATAATAGCGATATCTATGGACTTTTAAGATAATCAGTTAAACTAGCTAGCTGTTTTTATTGTTGACGTTTTATAAAATTTTTATATCTAAATGTGAAAAGAATAAAAATAAAAAAAACTTTTAGATATCAGTCCGCATATGTGATGGACATTGGTTACGATCATCATTGGTATCTACTTTAAAGGCATTTCGAGTAAAACTGCTTCATATTTAACTAAGCATATGCAAAATGCTTGAACCGGAAGCGACGAAACCCGGTTAACAGAATACGGAAGTCTGTTGCGCATAACCCCTACTGCAGCCTGGAGATCTCCAAATGGGGGCGGGAACTCCAAAACGGGGTGGGAGCTCCAAAATAGGGCGTGGCTTCCTTCCATTGACAGACACACACGTGCAATTTCCCCCCCCCCCCACCCCCCCTCCACGCCCCACAGCTGATTCTAAAGATTTGATTGGTTGTGTCAATTAAAGTGTTGATTTCCTACACTATGCTACAAAAATGCTAACACCTAAACCTACCCCACACCTGACCCTAACCTTAACCAGTGAAATTGACTGCAAGGCGGGATTGGCGCTGAATAACGTGGTAAAGAAAGTTGCAGTTCAGGAGATAAACAGTTAATATGATTATGCGTTATGAGATTGTTCCGTAACTCCCCAACCGGACAATGGCACCTTTTTAGTTACACCCAGCGTCACTACCCCCTCCTACCCTGCGAATTTCGAGCCCCGGGACGCCCCGTTGCTTAGACCAAAGCGATAGAGTAAAATTGTTCCCCCTGCGCTGTGCTGGGACAGCTCGCAGGGGAGCTCGTGGGTGATTCCCGTTTATATCATTAAGCAGAGGTTCAAACTCCAGTCCGAACACCACTGGCCACAAGCTTTGGGCTCTGCTCTCACGGATAATATTTATTTATATAGCATATTTTATTTTAGATGCATTCGTGGTCTCATGAATCTATTATTTGTTCCAGTGTCATTGTGTCGCCTGCCAATGACGTCATAACCCCTCGATTTCCGGTTTTGTTTTGTAGAAACCATGGAAACACCAAAGACGCGTTAATATGTTGTGCGTTTTATTAGACCGGTGACGACCGCACAAAGTTGCATTATAACAGAACTTTCAAATGTATCTACAGTGCTGCTTTTCCCCCCCCACATACGCACGACAGGAAGGAGCGGAAGCGGTCGACTGTGCCATAATAAAAGCTCTGCTGCTTTCGAGCCATGCGTCACGCTCGTTCAGCGGCCTCGTTTCGCTTCGACGGCTTTCAGCCTCACCCTGCTTCATTCTACTATGTTAATAAATCATTAGCTCATCCATGAACATGATTTCTGCTCGAGTCCCGTCGAATTGCATCGGCTGTGGGGATGAAGACGACAACTCCCATGATTCCACACTCAGTCATAGCGTCATCAAACTATGCCTTTGCCTCTGTTTATTTTTTGAATACGCACCCTCTAGCGGCGAAAATTACATATTGTGCCTTTAATTAGTAGTCCAAGTCAAGAAATCCCACCTAATTGTATGAACTTTACCACTGCCAACAAGTAACTGTTTGTATTGACTTTTATGTGATTTTTTTGTTAACTACTCACCATCTTCCAAAGTGCAGCGGTAGTAGTCATTTTTATGTGGCGATTCTGCCAGGTGCATGCCCGTGTCCAGGTCGAAGCCTGTGTTTTGGGCTTGTCTCTGAGAGTGCCTCAGGATAGCGCCTCCTAGGTCCCTCAGGCGTATTGCAGCTTGGTAAAACACAGTGTCTTTAGCATTATAAAGCAGGCAGTTGGAGATCATGAGGTTGAAATCAGCCTCAAGGTCAGTGATGGAGCGATATTTGGGAGCCTCCAATTTGGATTTTATGGTGGAGAAGTCCATGGGGTGTGTGATAAACTCCAGATAATCTGGGACCTGAGAACCCAAGAGCACAATTTCTGTTTAAGGCTTGAATCTTCTAAATGAAGATATTAGGATTTTTATATGAGAGTAGATTTGCATTTTATAAATATTTTGAAGATGCTGTATAAATGGCAAACATGAAAAACCTGTGCCACATGTTAGCCTAATCGATCATGACTTGACATTTACACTACTGTTTAAAAGTTTGGGGCGAGTAAGATAAAAAAAATAAAAATAATTCAATACTTTTATTCAACAAGGGCAGGTTAAATTGACCAAAAGCAACAGAAAAGTCTCTTGTAATGTTTTTTATTATAAATAAATGCTATTCTTTTGAACTTGCTATTCATCAAAGAATCCTGATTTTTTTTTTATTAAAGTTTCAACAAATATTAAGCATCACAACTGTCTTCAACATTGATATTAGAATAGTTTCTTAAGCAGCAAATCAGCATATTAGAATGATTTGTGAAGAATCACGTGACACTGAAGACTGGAGTTAATGGCTGCTTTTTCCTCAATAATTCCAGTAATTCTGCCTTTTTTCCAATTAATAATATTTCACAATATTACAGTTTATATTATACAGTATTTTTCAAATAAGTGCAGTCTTTGTGAGAATAAAAGATTTCTTTTCCAACGTTTTGAACAGTAGTGTATATGAATGTATATAAAATAGACAGACCTCTTTCAAGTTGACAGGCTGAGCAAATATTTTTGCAGTATCTTTCTCCTGAAGCTGTTCTAAAGTGGACCGCAGCAGTACCAGGACAGGAGTTAACTGATGCTCAGTCACAGCCTGGTGAATCTTCACCTACAGAACCAACTCATGGTTATAGCGAGACACCTTGCACATTTTTATCTGTACAAAGTGACACATGGGATGAAATTATAGAAAAGAAGTCATGGGTCATATATTACAGTTTTGTGGCTTTTAGTGAGATTTGAAATTTATTTTTCAGATTTCAATTTATTTAAAATCCTTTAAAAATTGTAATCTTCCGGAAAAATGGACCAAAAAAAATTTGTCTTTCATGCACAGGCTTATACATTTCTGTCCAGTAAAAAGTTATTTTGAATGTGAACACTCCCTCTAAATTAATATCAAAATAGCAAGTAGCAAATGACAGTTTGTCAGTATGTTCTGCTGCTCAAATAGTTGTAGATTATTTCCTTTTCCAACCACCTATTAGTTGCAAAGGAAGTGGTTGAAACGTATTTACGTTAAAATGTGCCTTCATCACTTTCACACATAGTATAAGATGTCACGTGTGGTTTTGCCAGTCTGAAAAACCAGCCAAGTCAAAGCTCAAGAAATGAAAGAAAGTCCAATTTTACATGCAATATTCGCCAAATCAAGTCATAGCCTGACTCTTATTACACTGCAGCGTAACTGTAACAGCAGGCTTGTGCTGTACTTTCACAATGACAGCATTTCTGCTGCACAATAGAGCTTCAGCTCTATACAGAAAACAGTTCAGGGTTATCAAATTGAGTATTCTCTTTGATAACAGTTATAAGTTATGAAATGGTTATTGGGAGCGAGCAATTGAAAAGCAGTTTTCAAAACCAATTGAGAACTAGTACAAACTTGATCCTCACAAATTTTAATTTTCATGAGGAGGGGCATCATATTTACAGCTGAAAGATAATTTACATGAAACAAACTGTAGTTATGAACTGCTTATTCTTCTGGATTTAGTGAGATTTATTAAAAAAAGAAAGTGTTTGTGCTGCTTGCACCAAGCCAGACAGGCATCTCTTTTCTTTCAATTGTTTACTTCAGTGTTTTATGTTGCTTCATAAAAGACTATATTCCATTGATCTTGTTTATTATTAGTTTAATGGTGCATTTTAAATTCAGCTTGCTACATGGGGCAAAAATAGGTTCAGCACATGTGTTTTATGCTGGAGGCTGTAAACTTAAAAAAAAAACAAGACTCGGGTTCAACCTGAGTCCACATTTCTGGTTGTCATCATTTATTCAAGATACCTTCATTGACTTTATTATGTACGAATACACAGTAATCATATGTAACGTTTCAGTATGTTACCTGCTCTCGCTTTAGTTTCTCTCTCTTGCGGATGAGCTCGATCAGGAGTCGCGCTCGCTCCAGATCGTGACGAAGCTTCTGCCAGTATTTCAGCTCTTCTCTCACAGCATTCAGCTTTTCATCTGGCTCCGCCTACACAGAGTTGATAACATGTACACAACCCATGATACTGTAGTTGTGTGTAAGGGGTGTGGACTATGTCTACAAAATTAATATATGCATAAACACTGACCTGTTCTGCACTCCTATGGCCCTGCAGATGTGAATGTAAACGACGAATGAGAGGCACTCCATTGCGTGACTGACGCTTAAGTAACCAATAGTTGTGAAGTCTCTGCATGAACTGATTCTTCTTCTGTATGATCACATCTTTAGACATTTTGTTCAATCTGTAAAAAACACCAGCAAAATAATGACAAACAATAAACTTTACTTAAACTTTTACATACTACCTTTCAGCATTTATTTGATCAAAAATACGATATTTTGTAACACTACACACTACTGTTTGGGGTCAGTACATTTATCACAGGTTCCAAACAAAATATTAAGCAGCACAAATGTTACATTGATAATAAATCAGCATATTAGAATGATTTCTGAGGAATCATGTGACACTGAAGACTGGAGTAATGATGCTGAAAATACAGCTTTGCATCACAGCAATAAATTATATTTTAAAATAGAAAACCAACATTTTAAATTGTAATAATATTTCACAATATTACTGTTTTTACTGCATTTCTGATCAAATAAATGCAGCCTTATTGAGCATAAGAGACTTCTTTAAAAAGTAATATATATTTATATATATTTAATAATAATAAAAAATGTATATATATAACATTTTAATTAAATATTACATAAAATATTATAATATACAATGTATTTACCTGTGAGTAGGTATTTCTGGAACAGTGACCAATGGTGTTGCGACTTTTTTCGACACCTCTTCTTTCTTTCCTTTCTTTTGCTTAGAATCCAGTTTATTGCTTCGTCTCTGCTTTTTTAGCTGTGGCGTCTGTGTGTAGGCACTGCGACCCCTATTAGCACGACACCCCAAAACCCTCCCCCCGGTCTCATCATCCGACCCGTCCTTCGCAGGCGGTGAGTGCACCTCACAAAACGCAGTCTTTTTCACCGAAAACGTAGTCCCATTCACAGTAGTCTCTCTGACCGGCTCTATTTTCATAAAGAGTCCAGCTCTCTGCGCACAGGTTACATGGAAGGCCGTGTAGCAGTTGGCCTTGTGGCACTGAATGGACGCCCCGCAACCTTTCTGCTTGCACAGGTAGCATGTTAGCTTCCACCTAGCTGGTGGAATGTTGTCCACGCCCTCAATGGGCTCAAGGAAAACCGTGTTGGCGAAACACACCTCTGGGATCCAAATAGCGCAGACCACATGTGCCCATCGCCCGTCGCTGGTCTGTTTAAACGCTCCGCCCCGATTCGGGCAAAGCACGCAGTCCACAGGGCGAGAGGGTGACTGCAGGCAACAGCGGCAGAGCCACTGGCCCTCAGGGATGTAGGGAACGCCGTAACACTCCTGGTGCACAGCCAGGTTGCAGATGTCACAAAACAGGATAACGTTACTGTTGAGACATTCGTCGTCGAGGCAGACGCAGCAGAAGGCGTCTTCATCGATGATGCTCTGTGAGGGCGCATGGCTTCGTGACTCTAAGAACGACTCTTTTTCTAGACGATCTATCAGGAGTTCGAAAGTGTCGGGACACACTTGCGGATGGCCTTCCGACGCTCGTCTTTCGTTCACCAGCTCCAGCCAGGCCAAGTCCTCCTCGTCCATGTCATACTCCGCATCCGTTTCCATCTCTTCACCGGACTTCTCAATGTAACGGTAGTATGCCGAAGGGCGAGGAGATGCCTCAACCGGTTCATAAGACTCTTGTTCTCTGAAAGTAGGCTTGGGTAAGGTGCCGTGGTGGCTGTTCACATTAGAATGCATCGGAGTTTGTCCGTGAGAGTTGGAACAGTGGTTTTGTGATGACGATGACGACAACTGCTTCACATCTTTCTTTTTCCCCCTGTGGGCCGTCGATCGGCGCGGCGAGCTGACGACGGCGGTCACCGATGACTGCTCACTGTTCTCCTTGTTGCTGTTGCACTCGGCGATGTCCTGAGCTGTCATCTCATCCTCAGTGATCACCAACAAGGGGTCAAAGATGCTGATCCGATGCAATCTTCCATCCAGGTCCACTTCCACAATCTTCTGAGCCTGGGCGTACGTTAGGGTTTCTCTGGTGGGTGAAACCTTCAGCCGGTAGGGAGAGAGTGAGCGTGGCTGTGATGCCCCCCTACCTGCTGTACCCGTATCCGCGGCATCACTTTGGGCCCCGGGCAGGCCTCCCCTCCGTCGTGGTTTTCTCATGGGGACTCACACCACGCTGCCCCTTTGTACCTCGACCTGTGTGGACAAAAGAGAAAAAGAACAAGCATAAGAATCCTAATTAATTTACACAACACAAACATACCAATGTGCAGTCAATGTCTGGCCAAACTGTCAACACGAAGACGTTTTCACTTCACCCATGGTCGACTGAGTCATGTATGTCTAATACCGTGCACACTCATTTCCTGGAAGTGCACACAACCCGCATCATGACATGTTGATGAGCTTTTTTAAACTTTTTATTTTATACATGGCTTTAAACAACACTGTAGTGTTTTGTATAAATGTAAAAAATACAATAATATAAAAAGGCTATTAGGCATTATATTATTACTGTTAAACGTAATATTGATTGATGTGCAACCTCACCCCTTTTATATTTTATTATACCACCTTTATATTTATTTTTACTTATTTTATTGTTCGCACTACTTAAAAATAGTAAAAATTGTTCATTACAATTATAATGTCTATTTACATAATAGAATAATATTTACGAATTCAAATTAACATTACAAAATCAATTATATTATTATTATACTCTGCCACCTTTTTACATCGTTTATTGTTTGTATAATTTAACCAGTGACTTTTGCTTGTTAAACGTGTGAAAGACATTTGTATTTATATTATGTTAACGCGAATAAAAATTATTATTATTTTTTTTAGAAATGATCAAAATAGTTCCATAATACAATAAATACTACATAAAAATTTAACGAAATACCCAAATTGACCAAGTATACAGCAGAGCACATATATTCAATTCCCCAAAACAGTAACATGTTTATACAACTCCTATAACTTACGTCAAGTCAATTCGAACGTCAACTATCAGGCGAAATATATATAGGCCTACAAGTACAAATCCATACTTTCCAATATGAAATTAGTGTATTGGTATGTAAATGTATCCATTGCTAGTTTAGTTTATTATGACATTCGATTACACAAATTCATTGGAAGGATTAAGTTCAGGTCGGTCGCCAAATTACAGTGTTTTTATTTTTGCCGTCTAATGGGCGGGACTTTTCCTCTCAAGGCCTCACGCGGTTCGCCCTCTTACTGCCAAAGCTAAAACGACTTTTAAATCGTAATACAGAGCCACGCCGAAGTTCACATCTTTCTTGCGTTCGTATCAACTGACTTAAGCACTTTAGGAGGCATATTACTAAACTTAAAGTGGAGTTTTGAAGAATTTGTCACTGAAGTGCGACGACCACAAGAGGCTGAGAAGTTTATCAACACCACATACTTAGACAACCAATCACAGCCGTCCACACTCTCCGTCTAGCCAATCAGCGGTTAGAAAAAGTATCACAAGAAAATGTTAGGTTGCGCGCCCTAGATTCTAGAACGAATCGTCAGCCATGTTTACAGTCCAACAGAACTTCAGATTCAGCTAAGTTTCCCGAGAACACCCTTACACAAAAATAAACAATGACAGCACCGTTACCACTCCAAATCATAAAACTGTTGCTCTGAGACAGCGTATATACGAATATGCTTACAGATAAAGTCCGAGGCGATCGAAACGCCGAGGCTGCTAAAGCTGGCGGGCTAGTTAGCCGCTCTAGCCCGAGTAACCAGCACAGAAACGCCGCGTGCGGTATTCAAACAGCCAGCTGAGCAAAGCGACCGTTGACATTGACCTCACAACTTGAATTGGCAACAAACAAAAAATACACGTTACAAACCAGACAGTTTACCGTATTTTCCGACCACAACTTCCGTGGAGAAGCAGCAGCTTTTTGCGAAGGCTGTTTAAGCTGGTGGCTTGGCCGAAAAGCCGGTAAAAATTCGCCGATAAAATGTCTCCCGTCTCTCAGTCTTCCATAGTTTTCTCCTGCAAATGTCTTCGGCGCATTCATGAATTTGGATTCATTTTCGGCATTTTAACTTCTTATCGACTGTGACTTCGATTAGACGGGAGCAGTAAAGCTAGCTGGCTATTTTCAGCTTCGAGTACTACAACCGTCGCTGCCTGGGTAGATAGTTAGTAGCTCGCCAGATACAGAGGCAGAGCTGAGCGGAGCGTTCAGTCGAGATCGTAAGAACACGCCCCTTCGGAAAAACAGCCCATCTAATCTATCAGCTGTACGACTCATTTAATAAAGCATTACGTTAGTGTTTATTTAACTCATAACAGGGGCTGGAAGTTTATGACACTTGAATGTGTTTAGATACCAGTGTGCTTCCCACACAGTCCACGAGTCAGAGTTCATCACGATCTGTCTGCTGTAATGCATACCGCTTCGATTGGTTGGAGACATGCAGAGATTAGGCCAGTGAGCAGAGGAGATGCATATTGCTTGATAAACGAAACATGAGCATTTCTGTCAACAAATAGGATCAAAATCCCAGGCATGCCATGGACAAACACAGTTTGCATGAGAGAAAATAACATTTTCAGCATTCCAGACATGGGTATATTTTAAGTTAAGGCATACATTATCATGTACAAGAAACAAAATACTATATAGTAAATACACAAACAATAAATGAGAAAAATAAGTCTTTATGTCAGATCCCACATCTCTCTCTCTCTCACCGCGATGTATTACTCCAAAACCTTGTTGGTGCCATTTGTCAGGGACAGTCAATTACTTCCACAAGCTAAACATCCTGATCCCGTCACACCTTTCAAAGGATTTGATAGTAGTGAACACAAGCCTTAAAGTTCACATGAAATTTGAAGTGACCCCACTGATAGATCTCAGTTACTTTCTTTCTCATTTGTTTCTGAATTTCTTTGGATTTCAGCATGATGCCTTCTTCTGATGTTTATTGGCGGTTTTGGCAAACCAACTTAAAGGTGCATTACCGCCCCCTACTGATCTGGAGTGTGGAGTGAACAGATTTGGTAGAGAGAAGGATATTATATTTAAAAATAAATAAAATAAAAATAACCCACTATTACAATTTATATTCTTTCCATATTTCCTGTCTTTTTTAGATAATTGAACACTTCTTCTTTAATTCTTGATTGCATTTGTCTATTCCCTAGTAATATCTTTAGTGATACTTTATCATATCCCATCAAACCTAATTTATGATTAAGTTGATTTCTTTCTCTTTCATACGCATCACATTCTAGAAGAATGTGCTTTACTGTTTCTGGATTCCCACATTTATCACATCTTTCATTTTCATGCTTCCCTATTTTGTGTACATTGAAATTTAAAGCTGAATGTCCAATCCTCATTCTTGTTATAATAACATCTTTCTTCCTACTCCCACATCTTATTCTCTCTTCACCTACACACCCCTGTATCTGGTAAAGATGCCTTCCTTTTATTCCACTATCCCATAACTTTTGCCATATCTTTCTTACTTCAACTGATATAATTCTCTTGATTTCAGATTTGCTAATTGCTATATTAATTTCACTATGTGAGTGCTTCAGAGCCATCTTAGCCAAGCAGTCCACTTCCTCATTTCCCTCCACCCCAGTATGAGCCGGTACCCATAGGAAGTATACCATTATCCCTGATTGTCTAATTCTAAACAAATACTGTAATACTTCATATATTAGATCTTGCCGCGCTGCAGATTTACCACTCTCTAGTCTTGTTAGAACAGACATTGAATCTGTGCATATTACAATATTATTTGGTTGTATTTCTTCAATCCATTGTAGTGCTAATATAATTGCTATTAATTCTGTAGTAAAAACAGACAAATGATCAGATATTCTTTTGGCTATTTTGATTTTAAATGCAGGAATATATACTGCTGCTGCTGTCCTTCCAGATTCAGGATCCTTCGACCCATCCGTATAAATCTGTAACTGTGAATAATATGCTTGATTTATGTACTGTTGAACTACTATATTTATAGGAATGATCTTCTCCTTTTCATTTATTTCTTTTTGTATTTGAAAGTCAAATCAAAGGCATTGGAAACAACCACGCTGGAACCACTGGAATAGCTACAGAAGGATTATTTTCATATTTATTCAACCCTAATCTATCTGCCTCCTTCTTTACTGTCCAACCGAAGCTCTCTAAATCTTTATAGTTATACTCCCAACAATCTTTCAAAAGATTTTTAACTGGATGATATTCTGAGTGACCAGACCATTCTTTACACCAGCCCAATATCTCATCCTCAACTGTAACCTACGGTGTTCTAGGGGCATTTCTCCCATCTCTACCTGTAAAGCATTCACTGGAGATGTTCTAAAAGCTCCACTACATATACGCAGAGCCTGTTACTGTACTACTTCAACTTTTTTAAGCAGAGTTTTGTTCGCAGAACAGTATAATATACTACCATAATCTATACTAGATCTTATTACTGCACTATATATTCTTTTTAATGATTGAGAACTTGCTCCCCAATCAGCACCTGATAAACACCTTAATACATTAATTCCTCTTTTACATTTTTCAATTAATTTCTGTATATGTATTCCAAAATTTAATTTTGAATCCATCCACATACCCAAGAATCTGACGACCTTCACTTGCTCCAACTGATGACCATACATCTTAACGTTTAATTTCGGATTATTTTTCTTATTCGAAAAACAAATTACTTGAGTTTTCGCCACAGAAAAA
>NW_015506708.1:92746-95070 GCF_001515645.1 Sinocyclocheilus grahami
ACATTCTAGAAGAATGTGCTTTACTGTTTCTGGATTCCCACATTTATCACATCTTCCATTTTCATGCTTCCCTATTTTGTGTAAATTGAAATTTAAAGCTGAATGTCCAATCCTCATTCTTGTTATAATAACATCTTTCTTCCTACTCCCACATCTTATTCTCTCTTCACCTACACACCCCTGTATCTGGTAAAGATGCCTTCCTTTTATTCCACTATCCCATAACTTTTGCCATATCTTTCTTACTTCAACTGATATAATTCTCTTGATTTCAGATTTGCTAATTGCTATATTAATTTCACTATGTGAGTGCTTCAGAGCCATCTTAGCCAAGCAGTCCACTTCCTCATTTCCCTCCACCCCAGTATGAGCCGGTACCCATAGGAAGTATACCATTATCCCTGATTGTCTAATTCTAAACAAATACTGTAATACTTCATATATTAGATCTTGCCGCGCTGCAGATTTACCACTCTCTAGACTTGTTAGAACAGACATTGAATCTGTACATATTACAATATTATTTGGTTGTATTTCTTCAATCCATTGTAGTGCTAATATAATTGCTATTATTTCTGTAGTAAAAACAGACAAATGATCTGATATTCTTTTGGCTATTTTTATTTTAAATGCAGGAATATATACTGCTGCTGCTGTCCTTCCAGATTCAGGATCCTTCGACCCATCCGTATAAATCTGTAATTGTGAATAATATGCTTGATTTATATACTGTTGAACTACTATATTTATAGGAATGATCTTCTCCTTTTCATTTATTTCTTTTTGTATTTGAAAGTCAATCAAAGGCATTGGAAACAACCACGGTGGAACCACTGGAATAGCTACAGAAGGATTATTTTCATATTTATTCAACCCTAATCTATCTGCCTCCTTCTTTACTGTCCAACCGAAGCTCTCTAAATCTTTATAGTCATACTCCCAACAATCTTTCAAAAGATTTTTAACTGGATGATATTCTGAGTGACCCTTTACACCAGCCCAATATCTCATCCTCAACTGTAACCTACGGTGTTCTAGGGGCATTTCTCCCATCTCTACCTGTAAAGCATTCACTGGAGATGTTCTAAAAGCTCCACTACATATACGCAGAGCCTGTGACTGTACTACTTAAACTTTTTTGAGCAGAGTTTTGTTCGCCGAACAGTATACTATACTACCATATCTATACTAGATCTTATTACTGCACTATACATTCTTTTTAATGATTGAGAACTTGCTCCCCAATCAGCACCTGATAAACACCTTAATACATTAATTCCTCTTTTACATTTTTCAATTAATTTCTGTATATGTATTCCAAAATTTAATTTTGAATCCATCCACATACCCAGGAATCTGATGACCTTCACTTGCTCCAACTGATGACCACACATCTTAATGTTTAATTTCGGATTATTTTTCTTATTCGAAAAACAAATTCATTTCTCCCATCTCTACCTGTAAAGCATTCACTGGAGATGTTCTAAAAGCTCCACTACATATACGCAGAGCCTGTGACTGTACTACTTAAACTCTTTTGAGCAGAGTTTTGTTCGCCGAACAGTATACTATACTACCATATCTATACTAGATCTTATTACTGCACTATACATTCTTTTTAATGATTGAGAACTTGCTCCCCAATCAGCACCTGATAAACACCTTAATACATTAATTCCTCTTTTACATTTTTCAATTAATTTCTGTATATGTATTCCAAAATTTTATTTTGAATCCATCCACATACCCAGGAATCTGACGACTTTCACTTGCTCCAACTGATGATCATACATCTTAATGTTTAATTTTGGATTATTTTTCTTATTTGAAAAACAAATTACTGGAGTTTTCGTCACAGAAAAACGAAATCCCCATATCTTAGCCCATCTCTCTACCTCATTCACCGCATTTTGCATTCCACAAATGAAATATTCCGTCCCCTTTTCCATAGTGCTCCGTCGTCTGCATATAGTGATCTACCTACTCCACTCTCTATACTGTAAAAAATATCATTTATCATCAAGTTAAACAGAATAGGGCTACTTACACTTCCTTGCGGAGTTCCATTCTCTATTGAATATATTCTAGAATACTTCGTTCCCACTCTAACTCGAATTGTTCTTCCAAACAAGAAATTTTAAATCCAATTGTACATTCTTCCATTAATTCCCAGACTTTCTAATTTCATTAATAACCCCTCTTTCCACAGCATATCATATGCCTTCTCTACATCAAAAAAGACTCCCACTAATACCGCCTTCTTAATTTGCGCCTTTCTTATTTCATTTTCCAGATAAACTATAGAGTCCATAGTACTACGCCCC
>NW_015506708.1:96011-107654 GCF_001515645.1 Sinocyclocheilus grahami
TTTTAACAGGGGGGCAAACACTTTTTCACACAGGGCCATGTAGTTTTGGATTTTGTTTTCCCTTAATAATAAAAACCTTCATTTAAAAACTGCATGTTGTGTTTACTTGTGTTATCTTTGACTAATATTTAAATTAGTTTGATGATCTGAAACATTAAAGTGTGACAAACATGCAAAAAAATAAGATTTTCAAAAAAAACAGGAAGGGGGCCAACACTTTTTCACACCACTGTGTGTGTATATATATATATATATATATATATATAAATTTTTTTTTTTATATATACACAACCATTTAAAAGTTCAGGGTCAGTGAGACCGCAATACATTTTTTTAAGGATACTCTGACAAATAGAAAGTTCAGAAGAACAGTATTTATTCAAATGTAATACAGTAAAGAAATTATAAATGTCTTTACTGTATTTGGTCAATTTAACGCATCCTTGTTGAATAAAACTATTAATTTATTTTTCTTTCTTTCTTTCTTTAAAAAAACCGTACTCTAAACATTTTAACAGTATACTGATTGTGAAATACTTCAACTTTAAGACCCACAAAACTAAAATACATGCAACTGTATATGGCTGTCCTTTTATAGAGCATTTTTAATCTGATAGCACTTAGGGTATAGTTTACTAAAAAATAGAAAGTCTGTCATCATTTATTCACCCTCATGTCATTTGAAATAGTTTTCTTTTTTGTGAAAAGCTACCAGACAGCTTTAGATGACTTTGAATATAGCCCACAAGTTGTTTGACATGGCACAGGGATGGAATAAATTCTGAATAAATGGTGTGAGGGTGAGCAAATGATCCCTCTAAGGTGCTATGCACACTGGTGATAAATGTAGGACATTTACCACTAAATCTAAATAAAATGTCCAGATGTACCACACATTCCTCAAGCAGTCAGTTATTGTACAAAATACTGCTATTCAGATACTTTTTTTTTTTTTTTTTTTTTTTTGTTGTTATCGCAAATGCTTGATTGCAGTTATTGCTGCTAAGGGTGGCCCAACCAATTATTAGGTTTAGAGGGCAAACACTTTTTCACACAGGGCCATGTAGTTTTGGATTTTGTTTTCCCTTAATAATAAAAACCTTCATTTAAAAACTGCATGTTGTGTTCACTTGTGTTATCTTTTACTAATATTTAAATTTGTTTGATGATCTGAAACATTAAAGTGTGACAAACGTGCAAAAAAAAAAATCAGGAAGGGGCCAACTCTTTTTCACACCACTGTATATCAAAAAGTGTATATTTTTTAAATGTGATTGTTGGTACATTTTACCAGTTTTTACCATACTTTCAAAACAAAAATTAAAATAGGAAAAATATGCAATATGATGATAATTGAAGACAAAATGTGTTTTACTGAGAAAAACAAGATTTGGTTTTTAAAAAGCCTTTTTCCAAAAGGTACATCTGGAAAAAGGGGGGTCGTCTTATAATCAGGGTCGTCTTATATTCGGGCCAATATGGTAATATGCGGGGCATTGAAACTGCTTTCGAATGCGAAAAACGCTTTACTTTCACTTAAGAGATTTGCGATCGCACATGCTCTGTGTAAACTACAGCGGCAGTACTTACCACACATTTTACAAGATCAGATGCTTATCAGTGGTGCTCAGGATCTGTAAATCAGTCGCCATCATCCTCAGTCATCTCTCCTTACTCTGTTTATGTGGTAAGCGAAATCTTATGTACTGTAATGTAACAAGCTACCGCTAGCAAGCGGCTAACATGTCCCTTTAGTGGCTTGCGTTATTTGTTTTCCGTGCCTTTCTGAATACAGACAGACACCAACCCATCCCTGCACATCACATCCTCTGCACAGCCTGGAACATAACATTTATTTCCATGATCTGCCATTTTCGCTATTATCCTTGCTTGTTTCTTCACAATACCTGCAGAACTTCTGATGATTCAGCTGTGCAGGTTCGGCTGGCGGCTGGCATAGAACATGGGCGGGTATATGCAAATGTTGGGGGCTATTAGTGATCCCGACTGTAACGTCACAGTCGGTGTTATGTTCTGATTCGCCTATTTTTCTGTGTTTTTTTTTTGCATGCACAAGATTCACATAAGGAGGAGGAAACAATAGTGTTTGAGGTTGACGGTATGTCATTTCCATGTACAGAACTGTTATTATTCAACTATGCCAAGGTAAATACAGTTTTCCATTCTATGGCATCTTTAAAGATACCATATTTGGTTGCACTGAAAATGTCTTACCTCTGGGCTTTCTAGTTTCTCAATAAATTCTGGACTTGGTGTCCCTGTTACTTTCATTATCTGAGTCAATTGGTCCATGTCTGAATATCAGAAGTTAAAGACAATGTACAGCATGTAATTTCCAAGTTATTTCTGTTCTTGACAAGCAAGACAAAAGGGAATAAGTGGGCACACAGTATTTCTAAATGCAATCGCAATTAACTAAATGACCGACTGTACTTTAGTCATTTGAAATGTAAGTAACAATGTTAAAAGGATAGTTCACCCAAAAATTTTAATGATTTCCTGACCTTCATGTCTTTCCAAACCTGTATGATGCTATTTTGTCAGTGGAACACAAAAGTAGAATTTCTGAAGAGCTACATTTATATTTTATATTAAAATAACACATAACATATGGTTTTAGAAGGACGTGAGGGTGAATATATAATGACAGAACTTCAATTTTGGATGAACTATCCCTTTAATGAAGTATTAAAATATTTGAGGACACTTTCTTGAAATCCAGTCCTCAGAATATGTTCATTCAGAAAAAAAAAGGAAATCAATTAGGCAAAGTAAATGCTGAAGGATACAGTCTTTTCCTTTAAAGAGTGTTTTTCCATTGAACATTTCACCCATGATGCACCCAACAGACCAGATATCCACTAGAAAGAAGAAAAAGGCAACAATCGCACATATTGAACTATAAAAATCATTACAACCACCAGTCATTAAAACAATGCAAACCATTTGACATCACATTCATGAGGCAAATCTGAATCAGTATAGCTCTTAGTACTAAAACAAAATCGGAGCACATTCCGTCTAACTTGCAATTAAAAGATTGATATCTACATAAAGGAAGGGTATCTGAGCATTTGTGAAGACATTCAACATTTAAAAGTGCAAATTATTGATCCGTGTATGCAGTTGGGAACTGTTTGCCTAAATAAGTGTGACCTTTATTTAGCACACACTACTACATAATTTAGCACAAAAAATATTCATGTTATCTCATGTTATCTCTTATCTAACATTGCCAGATTTAATCATTTTCACATTTAAATTTACATGTATTTTATATTTGAAATATTTTATATTCATTTACGAACTATTAATTAACTCATTAAAGTAAATACATTTAATAGTATTAACATGTTTTAATTGGTCTAAATTATTGTAAAAAAAAAAGAAAAGAAATGAATCAATGTAATTTTCTATGAACCTCAAGAAAATTTGTAAAGATTTACATATGTAAACTTGTATACAAATAAGTTGTATGCGTTTATTTGTAAGGTGTCCATACATTGATATTGTAGGTATCAATTTTCTATTCAAACAAATAAATAAATGCATGTTAGAAATATATCTATGAATACCAATGAGAGCATGTAAGAACTGCTCATATAGACCAATAGAGGTGCTATTGGACAGATTTCAAGAAACTAACTGGAGCATAACAGATGACCAAATCAATAATTACTGTATATTTTACCCTTATATTTTAGATAACACTTTAGATTTGGGAACACATATACAGTCAAACCAAAAATTATAGACAGTCAAACCAAAAATTATAGGACACCAGATATAATTTTTTATATTTTTTACTAGTGGGTGCAAGACACTATAGTTCATTTATGTAAGTGAGGACAGCAAAATAAAGTAAACTGTGACTTATTATACCCAAAAATGCTTTATACAGTGGACTACCAGTAAAATGTATTAAAAATTTGGGATGAAAAACTATTCAGACACTTTGACCTGACCATGTTTTTCTTAAGTGTCATCTGACATTATCAAGATTAATTTGTTCTGACAGAGTTTAACTGAGTTCTTGTCATATTTTATTACCATTTTCTAAACTATAGCGAATAAACTGTGAAATAAATTGTCTGAATACATTTCGGTTTTACTGTACACTAATAACTAAGAGTTTTCCCTCAAACTCCTGAATTGCTTTTTATTTATAGGCAGTAAGGTAGTTGTTGTAGTAGTTATGTTTAGGTGCAGAATAAGGCATTAATGTGTGCTTTATAAGAAGTAATAAGCAGCCAATATGCTAGCAATATGCATGCTATTAAGCAACTAGTTAATAGTAAAGAGTGTTCCCTAATCTAAAGTGATATCATATTTTATATACAAATGTTTTGCCTAAGAGTAAACTTAGCTCTAAGTAATAATTTTAAGAGGTGTGTATGTCTTAATGAATGACAAACATCTTGCCTGTCTGTGTGTAGTGCATCCAGTTTAGAATGACCTCAGGGGCCCGGTACCACCGCGTCACCACGTAACCGGTCATCTCTGCTTCTGCATGACGCGCCAGGCCAAAATCCAGGATCTACAGGCAGACCAAACGCATAGTGTTACTGTCAACTGTTAGGGGTTTACGCTTCTCTCTTTTATGGTGAAATAATGGTGGCACAAACCTTCAGCTCACAGTCTTGGTTCACAGCCAGGTTTCCTGGTTTGAGGTCCTGCAATGCATAAAGGTGTTGTGAATATTCCTACAAAGACATTGTTCTTGAACAATTACACAAGGTCTTAGTGGATTTCTTAATACATTTTTTATCTGATCCAGTAAGCTCTATTGCATATTGAAAGTGAGCCGGGCGGCTTCAAACAGATCTGAGCATGTACAGGCACCACCTCACCAAACAGGAAATTACTGGCATTACCTCATAGGACAATCTATGATAGGAAAGCCCAGACAAAGCAAAAAGCCTTGAACTCACTGATATTAATAGAATTAGAAACACAATATGGCACATTTCAGAATGTGCATGTAAAAATAAAAAACAAACAAAAAAAGTTTAGATAAATCACTACTGTAGCTTGGCGTACATACATTTTTTGCATTTTCATTTAAAACATACCACCAGAATGTCTCCAGAAAAGCACTCCTACAAATCTAAGAGCATTTTAATATTGTATTTTAGATACACACTACCGTTCAAAATTCTGGGGTCAGTAAAATTGTTTAATACTAAAACAGCAAGGACACATTAAATTGATCAAAAGTGATGGTAAATACATTTACATTGTTACAAAACAATTCATATACATACATATATACAGTATCTCACAGAAGTGAGTACACCCCTCACATTTTTGTAAATATTTTATTATATCTTTTCATGTAACAACACTGAAGAAATGACACTTTGCTACAAAACTCCCCCACTGAGCACATTTGCATCTCACAGGGAAGAGCTACAACGATCCCAAGAGAGGCCATGTGTCTTTAATTCAGATCTGTGTGGAAATGATAATTATGAGCAGATGCTGTTTATTCATTGCCAGTCTCACTTACTCTGTGAATGATGCCAGCACCATGAATGTACTGTGGAGTGGAGAGAAACAGAGGGACAGAGAGGAAGAAAGAAATACCACAAATCAGTATAATGACATTTTTCACAGTGTTATGTTTTAGTATTTGATTACACTAATAGGATTGATCTGAAAGATTACATCATTCCTACTGGCAATCATCTTAAGCCCAAAGCATACTTCTATATTTACACATACATATTTTGTCCTCAATTATTCAATTGCTTTAGTTTTGCTAGATGTTACCAGATTAAAGTCAACAGGAAACAACATTCACATCCAAATTTACTTTGGTAACATGATGCATTTAGAAAATAAATAAATAAAAGAAGCAAGACTTTATTTATCAGGAATGAATTGGATTATAGTTGTTTCAGAGGAGGAAATTTTTTTGTAATAAAGTGCACTGATACTGGTAAGTCCACTGGTAAGTCCACAAACATACACTATCATTCAAAAGTTTGGGGTCTAAGATTTTTTAAATGTTTTTGAAGTCTGTTATGTTCACCAAGGCTGCATTTATTTGATCAAATATACAGTAAAACCAGTACTATTGTGAAATAAATGTAAAAATGTTTCTATTTTAATATATTTAATTATCTATGAAATATGTACTTAACATTAATAATGTAATTTATTCCAGAAATGACAAAGCTGAATTTTCAAAAAATCTGAAATAATTGTAATATGCTGATGTGGTGCTCAACATACATTGTTATTTAATATCAATTTGAAAACAGTTGTGCTGCTCAATATTTTTGGGAAAACCTTGATAAATTTTTTTAATGAGAAATCTTTTGTAACATTATAATTGCTTTACTGTCACTTTTGATCAATTTAATGCATCCTAGCTGAATAAAATTATTAATTTCTCTCTAAAAAAAATTACTTCTTACTGACCGCAAACTTTTGAACGAAAGTGTATTAACAGCAGGGGCGCGGGAAGATGTTTTAGGTTGGGGGTGCTGTATGCTCGGTGGGGGGGGGGTGATAGAGGCTATTTACACTAAGTGAAAATAGCATATTTACTTTGCGATAGATGCCATTCACACATAGTGAAAATAGCAGTAATTTTTTGTGATATCATATGCTATTTACACTAAGTGCAAATAGCTATAGATTCTATTTATACTATATTAAAATAGCAGGATATTCTGCTAATTACTTATTGCAAATAGTGGCAATTATCTGCACCTCAGCATTGTTATACATTATAAAACAGTATGCAATAAATTAGAGTGTAAATTTGAATTATAATTCAAATTATTACATGGATGCCACCTTATTGGGACAAAAGCCCTCCCTAACCCTACCCGATATTTTTTCAACTTTGATTATTTCCTTCATTTTTATTAAAAATAAATGCTTTTCTGATGTGATTTGAAATTTGAAAAGGGAGGAAAAAAGTTCGCCAAAAGTAGTGCTGGGCGGTATGACCAAAAATGTATGTCACGGTATTTTTCAAAATCATACCGGTTTCACGGTACATGACGGTATTTTTTTTTCCATGCATGACCGGGTGTTAACCATATTTTCTACTGATTGAGAGAGGAAATACTGCAGTATATTGACTTAGAATGCCCTATTTTACTGTCAAGATGAGTGAATATTGTCAAAAAATACCACACTAAATAGTGACTAAACACGACCCCTTTTAATACATGTTAACCAGGAGTCACTCTCATTTATAATCGCGGCATCGTCTGATAAAATCAACATGCATCTACAAAAGGGTCTGAAAGTTGCTAAATCTAGTGTTAAAGTCGTGCTCGTGTGTGTGTGTGTGAGACGCGGGAGCTGATGGCAGGGCGCGGTGGATATTTGTGGCGGTCAATGTGGATATTGTGGATGAGTTCTTCTGCGTCATCACGTTCTATTAGTTCTACAGCTTCAGTTTCGGAACTTTCACGCTTCGTAACACATACAGCTGTTCCCTCACCACAGTGCAACAGTGAAAAGGGACCCCTTTCAAACAGTGTCGCGTTCCGAACGTTGTTTAAGCGACATACACCGGTATTGAGGTATTTTAAAAATTCATATCATAACAAAAATAAACACCGGTATTCGGTATGAACTATTCGGTATGGGTATACCACCCAGCACTAGCCAAAAGGCAGATTCGAACCCGGGTTGATCGCGTCAAAAGGAGTATGCCACACGCTTTACCATCTACTCCACTGAATCTGACTGATGACCGTCTTTTGTAATGTTGACTATCCCAATCACACGTTGGTGGGTGGAGTTAGTGTAAATAGCCTCTGCCAACAAGGCGGGCTATTTGCACTTAGTGTAAATAGACACTCCGATTTTTATTTTATTTTATTCCCAACAGTTAAACAGTTGCCCACAGAAAAAAACAGCACCCCCACTTTCCGCGCCTATGATTAACAGTCCATTTTGATTCCATGTTCTGTTCTAACTGGCTGTGCTGCATCACACAGGATAGACAAACTGCTGGAAACTTGTTACATCATGCCTGGTTAGGAAAATTTTGCCTCTTTGTGAGCTGTTTTGGTCTGACCTTTAGTCCGCACAGCATCTGATAGACCAGGAACTGGATGCGGTCTTCTGTAAGGATGCCCTTGACTTTAGAGAGGTCTGTGTACATGTACGGCATCACCAGGTAGCTAAAACAGACAGGAATTGTTTATTTCTTATTTTTAAAGAATAATTCACCCAAAAATGAATTCTATCATAATTTATTGATGGAAAACGACATTAGAAAGGATCTTCATGCAGTTCTTTTACATCAGTTGTTATATGAAAAAATGGTAAAGACTGAGTAAATGAAGACAGAATTCTCATTTGTTCTCTCAGACATATGGCTAACAGATCGATTTTTGCATACAAAGGCCTCATTAAAGACTTACAAGTCTTGGAAGTTGTCCAGTCTGGAGGCAGGAGTGAAGACATCTAGCAGGCCTATTACCTTGGGTTGGGCAGCAAAATTGATACAGCGAAAAAGCAAGTGAGTCAGTCTTTTCAAGATGTTATAATGGTGTTGTTAGACAGACAGACTGACTGAATAAGGCTGCCTAATTTTCGCTGTAATCTTTTAAATACTTATAGAAGGTGCTTACAGTTTAGGACACTGAAATCAATCATCAGCGTGTCTCCAGGCGCCACAAGTATCCTGTTCTGAGCTGACACACCGAGTCCACCAAGCTAAACATTTGATACTCGCACCATTCTCAATGAAAACAATGCAAGTATGGTGTGATACAAGTCTTTTTGTGCCTTACAAAAGTCATTCAAGCTATTGAAACTGCTGGAAAATAGGAACTAACAATGTAAGCAACAAGATCTAACCTCAAGGCGCGTCACGCATAAAAGACACTTACATTTTCATGTTTCATATGTTTGAGCAGGCTCAGTTCACGATAGGCTCTCTTCGCGAAGATCTCTGACTGAAAGGGCCGGTGCAGCTTCTTGATGGCCACCTTCTCTTTGGATTTATTGTTGATGGCCGAGCTAAGAAAGGGAGAACGATCGGCATCATAAACAAATGTTTTGAACTGAGGTTGAAGGTTTAACGACCGACTAACAAATTCAGGAACTGATATAGAAACTGCAATATTCAAATAAGAAACTGCACAAGCATGTTAGCTGATGATACGTTGCATTGCTGCAAAGACTTCTTGTCAGAGCATGCGGGTTTCACAGTCCCCCACTTTCACCAGTGTTTGATCTTAGAGCTGTTGTGAAGGTTTTGTGGCATTAAACCCTGAACAGGAAATGTCAATGCAGCTGGGATATATCATATCGTGACTAAATTTAGCAATGATGTGACAGTGAAAATACAATATATACAGTAGCATTAGCTTCCAGAGCAAAGAGCCTGCAAAATTAGGAATGCATGATATATTGGTGACATCAGTACCGTTGTCAGTCTGATTTGGCCGTTACTGGATGTTGAAAATAGTTAACGGCAAAACTGTCATACTCATAACTACAAAACATCCATTGTTTTATCAATTTTCTACTGCAAAGTACATTTGACACCTGGTTTCCACTGAAAGCATGTGATTTCACTTAGTGTGAAAAACAGATCTAACAGTGTAGATTTTTATCATATCGATTATCATTCATAACCAAAATATTACAGGTTATTGTATCAACTCAAATTCTGAGGTCAGACTGCCTCTATATATTATTACATAACTCCAACCAAGTTTATCAAGTAACATGAACTTATCTGATAGGTATACACTGGACAATGTTTACAAAATTCAAACCAGATTATAAATGTCATAAACAGGATATAAGCACAACTTCAAAGTACCATTTCATGAACGACCACGATTTCACAGTGACCATGGTGAAAAGTTTTGACATACGAACATAACATTCACAACATAACAATAGCATTCCTTAAAACTAACTAGCATCTATTTGCATGTTACTAATACTTTATTTTTTTATTTTTTTACCTACTCCAGTTATAGTGCAACAGTGATTAGTTTGTCTTTAAACTTCCCAAGTGGTTATTCACTAGATACTAGCAGTAATTCAGGTCATCACTAGTACTTATTACTTCACTACTAGTCAACATCCCAATAGTGATACATAATGGCATTGCTTCCAGAAACAAATTGAACATTTTAGCCACTTGACAGTAAGTTTCAATACATTTTTCAGTTTCAATACATTTGACAATAAATTTGAAACTACTTTAGTAAACATAAGCAAACAATGAACCCCCCCCCCCCCTAAAACAATTATTAAAAAAAAAAAAAAAATACACCCCCCCCCCCCCCCACTTCTAAAGAATTTATTAATCTTAGTTGATGTTAATTTCAACATTTACCAAAACTTGGTCAATTTGTATCTGTTAATATTATTTACTGGACCTGAGCCAACATGAACTAACAATGAACAGTTGTGTTTTTATCAACTAACTTTAACAAAGATTAACAAATACCAAAACAAATGTATTAGTTAATGCATTGACTAATGTTATAGAATGGAACCTTGTTAAGTGTTACCCTATGCTCTTTAGACTAATATGTACTCCATTTTTGCTGTTAACTATTCCAGTTTTACTAGTAAATATTCATTTGGTAGTCCTACTCATTTCCCTGTTATTGTTAAAGGGGTAGTTCACCCAAAAATGAAAATTCGGTGTTTATCTGCTTACCCCCAGGGCATCCAAGATGTAGGTGACTTTGTTTCTTCAGTAGAACACAAACGAAGGTTTTTTACTCAAACAGTTGCAGTCTGTCAGTCATATAATGGAAGTGAATGGGAATCACGGCTTTGAGAGTAAAAAAAAACATACACAAACAAAACCAAATTAAACCCTGTGGCTCGTGACGATACATTGATGTGTAAAGACATGAAACGATTGGTCTGTGCAAGAAACTGAACAGTATTTATATCATTTTTTTACCTCTGATTCACCGCAATGTCTGAACTGTCCTGAGCGCATTCTCAACAGCCGGTGCGTGACGCGTTGTCTTCTTGCTTTACGGTGGATCGCAGACTTATAAGTGCATTACTGCTAGTGATCGACCGATATAGATTTTTTTTTATAGCCGATACCGATTATTTGCATGTTTATGTGCCCGATAACCGATAAGCAGAACCGATATTTATTTACGGTTATAAAGTAAATAAATGACTGAGTGAAGTAAGTCCATACTTCACTTTGGTTTTTCCTCCTTTCAGTCATCTTTAAAAAAAAGTGTTGAAAATTAGCAGTCTTGCATGTTAAATTTAATCTTCATATTACAATAAAACATTTTATTTATAAAAAGCATCAGCAGCAACACTAATAAGCAAAATAAATGTCTAATGTTTTCAAATGGAGAAAATAAAAAGGACAGGAGTCATCTTCATTTTAAACTACAGTTTTAGTAGGTTTAGAAGCTGTTTAATAGGCTAAAGAGTGAAGAATAATTCACTGGATAAAGTTAATTCACTGAATAATATTCTCTGGAATATTGGAATATAACAAACAAAACATTGTATTTTATTGCATTTCTCAACTGGTATGTTATATCAGAATTACTAATGTTTTTGTCATTCTAGATTATGAAATGCGTGCTGACAAGTGCTGTTTATCTATGCATTTATACAGAACTATACTCAAACTGC
>NW_015506708.1:108022-110464 GCF_001515645.1 Sinocyclocheilus grahami
CATAAACAAAAAAAGAACCCCCCCCCCCCCACCCACTTCTAAAGAATTTATTAATCTTAGTTGATGTTAATTTCAACATTTACCAAAACTTGGTCAATTTGTATCTGTTAATATTATTTACTGGACCTGAGCCAACATGAACTAACAATGAACAGTTGTGTTTTTATCAACTAACTTTAACAAAGATTAACAAATACCAAAACAAATGTATTAGTTAATGCATTGACTAATGTTATAGAATGGAACCTTGTTAAGTGTTACCCTATGCTCTTTAGACTAATATGTACTCCATTTTTGCTGTTAACTATTCCAGTTTTACTAGTAAATATTCATTTGGTAGTCCTACTCATTTCCCTGTTATTGTTAAAGGGGTAGTTCACCCAAAAATGAAAATTCGGTGTTTATCTGCTTACCCCCAGGGCATCCAAGATGTAGGTGACTTTGTTTCTTCAGTAGAACACAAACGAAGGTTTTTTACTCAAACAGTTGCAGTCTGTCAGTCATATAATGGAAGTGAATGGGAATCACGGCTTTGAGAGTAAAAAAAAACATACACAAACAAAACCAAATTAAACCCTGTGGCTCGTGACGATACATTGATGTGTAAAGACATGAAACGATTGGTCTGTGCAAGAAACTGAACAGTATTTATATCATTTTTTTTCCTCTGATGCACCGCAATGTCTTAACTGTCCTGAGCGCATTCTCAACAGCCGGTGCGTGACGCGTTGTCTTCTTGCTTTACGGTGGATCGCAGACTTATAAGTGCATTACTGCTAGTGATCGACCGATATAGATTTTTTTTTATAGCCGATACCGATTATTTGCATGTTTATGTGCCCGATAACCGATAAGCAGAACCGATATTTATTTACGGTTATAAAGTAAATAAATGACTGAGTGAAGTAAGTCCATACTTCACTTTGGTTTTTCCTCCTTTCAGTCATCTTTAAAAAAAAGTGTTGAAAATTAGCAGTCTTGCATGTTAAATTTAATCTTCATATTACAATAAAACATTTTATTTATAAAAAGCATCAGCAGCAACACTAATAAGCAAAATAAATGTCTAATGTTTTCAAATGGAGAAAATAAAAAGGACAGGAGTCATCTTCATTTTAAACTACAGTTTTAGTAGGTTTAGAAGCTGTTTAATAGGCTAAAGAGTGAAGAATAATTCACTGGATAAAGTTAATTCACTGAATAATATTCTCTGGAATATTGGAATATAACAAACAAAACATTGTATTTTATTGCATTTCTCAACTGGTATGTTATATCAGAATTACTAATGTTTTTGTCGTTCTAGATTATGAAATGCGTGCTGACAAGTGCTGTTTATCTATGCATTTATACAGAACTATACTCAAACTGCGATCGCTCGCGGAGATAATAATTAATTTCCATAGAGTTGTATTTATTTAGATGTATATTAGCGAAATAATGGTTATATAGTAAATGTTAATATAATTTAGGGTGTTTTAAACAAGTGAATCTTGTTAAAAGTTACATGCGGTGGCCGTGCTGGAGCATTTCCTGAGCATCAACCTGTGTCCTGTGAGTGAACAGCAAAATGTAGACGCCTTCACGAGACTAATGATGAGCATAGACAACAGAGAGAGAATTAAATTCAGCGCTTTTATTTCCAACATGCGCTCATTCATGGCTGTATATTATTTAATTCAGGCAAAGTTACGTCTTTATTGGGACAGGACTTGACGGATTATCTTACGTGACTCGTCTCTATTTCTTCGAGACAAGCTGCATAAACTAGCTACATTTCAGGCATTTATGTAACATCTAATATGTGCATTATTGGCTTTTATGAAGTTTACTAATTACAGCAAAGCAAGTGCGTATGCTTTACCAATGCACGCTGTTGTTGTCAAGATAGCGGCGTTTATCGGTGAATCTGATATTACAAAACTGATAACCGATTATGGTAAAATGTTTAAATATCGGGTAAATCGATATATTGGTCGATCTCTAATTACCGCCACCTATATCTCAAATGGACCATTGACACTCCTAATTGAGATTGTAGATAGAGTGTCACTGGTCCATTTGAGAGATAGGTGGCGGTAATGCACTTAAGTCCACCGTAAAGCAAGAAGTAGACGCGTGGGCTGTTGAGAACACGCTCAGGACAGTTCAGACTTTGCGCTGAATCAGAGGTAAAACTATATAAATACTGTTCAGTTTCTTGCACATACCGTTCGTTTCGTGTCTTTACACATCAATGTATCGTCACGAGCCGCAGGGTTTAATTTGGGTTTGTTTGAGTATGTCTATTTGACTCTCGAAGCCTTGATTCACATTCACGTCCATTATATGACTGACAGACTGCAACTCTTTGAGTTAAAAATCTTCATTTGTGTTCTACTGAAGAAACAAAGTCACCTACATCTTGTATGCCCTGCGGGTAAGCAGATAAACATCAAAGTT
>NW_015506708.1:111207-131584 GCF_001515645.1 Sinocyclocheilus grahami
GTTAATTCACTGAATAATATTCTCTGGAATATTGGAATATAACAAACAAAACATCGTATTTTATTGCATTTCTCAACTGGTATGTTATATCAGAACTACTAATGTTTTTGTCGTTCTAAATTATGAAATGCGTGCTGACAAAGCGCTGTTTATCTATGCATTTACACAGAACTATACTCGACCTGTGATCGCTCGCGGAGATAATAATTAATTTCCATAGAGTTGTATTTATTTAGATGTATATTAGCGAAATAATGGTTATATAGTAAATGTTAATATAATTTAGGGTGTTTTAAACAAGTGAATCTTGTTAAAAGTTACATGCGGTGGCCGTGCTGGAGCATTTCCTGAGCATCAACCTGTGTCCTGTGAGTGAACAGCAAAATGTAGACGCCTTCACGAGACTAATGATGAGCATAGACAACAGAGAGAGAATTAAATTCAGCGCTTTTATTTCCAACATGCGCTCATTCATGGCTGTATATTATTTAATTCAGGCAAAGTTACGTCTTTATTGGGACAGGACTTGACGGATTATCTTACGTGACTCGTCTCTATTTCTTCGAGACAAGCTGCATAAACTAGCTACATTTCAGGCATTTATGTAACATCTAATATGTGCATTATTGGCTTTTATGAAGTTTACTAATTACAGCAAAGCAAGTGCGTATGCTTTACCAATGCACGCTGTTGTTGTCAAGATAGCGGCGTTTATCGGTGAATCTGATATTACAAAACTGATAACCGATTATGGTAAAATGTTTAAATATCGGGTAAATCGATATATTGGTCGATCTCTAATTACCGCCACCTATATCTCAAATGGACCATTGACACTCCTAATTGAGATTGTAGATAGAGTGTCACTGGTCCATTTGAGAGATAGGTGGCGGTAATGCACTTAAGTCCACCGTAAAGCAAGAAGTAGACGCGTGGGCTGTTGAGAACACGCTCAGGACAGTTCAGACTTTGCGCTGAATCAGAGGTAAAACTATATAAATACTGTTCAGTTTCTTGCACATACCGTTCGTTTCGTGTCTTTACACATCAATGTATCGTCACGAGCCGCAGGGTTTAATTTGGTTTTGTTTGAGTATGTCTATTTGACTCTCAAAGCCTTGATTCACATTCACGTCCATTATATGACTGACAGACTGCAACTCTTTGAGTTAAAAATCTTCATTTGTGTTCTACTGAAGAAACAAAGTCACCTACATCTTGTATGCCCTGCGGGTAAGCAGATAAACATCAAAGTTAAATTTTTGGGTGAACTATCCCTTTAACTATTTATTTATGAGTAATTAAAGAGTAAGTATGGAATACCTACTTGTCAGTATTGTAATAGTGACTAGTTGCAAACCTAAGTAATACTAACGAACAGAATTTAGTCTAGTCACTATTACTACTAACTAAATTCTAGTTAGTTGGAAGCAATGAATGCTAAAGCGGCTTGCCACATAGTTCTGCTTAATGTGGCAACATGTTGAAAGGCAGTTCGCAAGCGTCTACTCACCACACGCTGCCATAAGCGCCCGTTCCGATCTGCTTCAAGCAAACGTACTTTTCCGGAACTTCCCATACCGTACCGTTGATTTCTTCTCGACTGAATTCCATCCGTGACTCCATTTAGCGATGAAAGAAAACAGGCAGAGAGCAAACGTTCACCGCACACACAGCGACTCCTACGCGATATTATGCATTCGAGCACCAAAAGGTCACTGCGTAGGAACGATTCTTTTTCACGCCAAAATAACACAGCCTTTTAAATGGTCCCATATAGCGCGGAGCGACCGCGGAATCGACGCTTTAAATCACTAGCCATTGAAACTTTGAAACGCTCGCGGCGATCGAACGCGCTGAGAGCTGTCTGACGTTGACGTCATGAGCCCCCGCACACGCCCACTTTCGAATTCATACAATGCCGCTTTGATTGACGCGCTGCTGTCACCTTCATGTAAACACATACGGGTGATTCTTCAGCTCAGTTAACACAACGTGTTTGCTGATTAACTGTGAATGCGAAAAACTAAATAGAAATGGATGTTTTAGCAAATTCTCAAATAAATACAATTTAGGCTATGATCTTCAAACTGTCCCTCTGTTGATGATTGGGTTCCTCTGTCACGTGTTCATGACGACCATTATAGTTCTTTATTATAGAAAACGTTAACATAAAATCAATTTAATTAAAATAATTTTTTTTAGGCTTTTATGGAAAAAGAAAGTGCAGTGTTTTTTTCTTTTCTTTGGAATTTTATAAATGTATTTGAGGGGAAGCTAAATAGTCATAATAGAGAAATTCTGCAATTCTACATCTTAAAATTACAAATTTAGACAAACGTGTACACATGCTTGAAGGTTTGTGAACCCTTTAGAATTTTCTTTATTTCTGCATAAATATGACGGGGAAGTTTTCATGTGTGAGCAAAGTCGGCAAGTTTTTTTCTAATGCAATAACATTAATTAGCATTTTTAGGAAAAAGAAATTCCTCTCTGGGTCAAAATGACTAGAATACAACATGATGGTTAAAAGCAATGCATTTATTTTGCAATCCTAACGATGTATAATTATACAGTTGCATTTTACTTGCAACCAATTCAAAAGAAATATGCAATGCATTTTTGGGTCACAACCCACCAGTTGAGAACAATAGGACAATTTTATGGACTAAACCCAGAATGCAGTATATTTGCAATTTATCAAGTTTTTCTGTATAAAACTGTATAAAATCTTTGTCTTTTCTTCTAACAACCCAATTTACCCTACTTTCCCTCTAAAGAGAGTTTGGAGAATGGAAGAAGTGTGTCAGGTTAGTTTGCCTCTCAACGCATGAATAATTTAAAGAGCATGAGATTTCATATTTGTGCAAATGTAGACATTTTCCATCTTGCGTCGTAAAAGAAGGACATTGAAGATGACTGGCTGTTTTTCTATGGGGAAATGCAGTCATATAGAAGGGTTAGAACAAACAAACAAAACATTCATTATATTCACTTGTCAAAATCCCTCTTGTAATCAGATCAACAGTTCATTCTAGAAAATTACACTGCTCGACTGGCATTTCTGATGCTCTTTTCAGTTCTTGCATATTTAGATGTGATGTGAGACAGAGTTAATTCAAAGGAAAAGCAGAGGGGATGCAGGGAAAAACTGAAGTTTATATTGGGGTATGTGTTGCATTCACCTGAGAGTGCCCTGCAAAGTGGACTTCAGATGGTATTTGGTCAAGTGAGTATCATCATCCAGTGGACTTTTTATGCTCAGTCTGAAAGACACAGCAAATGCCATATGGATCAACAATATATAAAAAAAATGACAGGATACAAAGAGGGAAATTTACCCATGAGCCATTATTACTACATTCATTTGGCTAAACCCCTACAAGAGAATGGGTTACATAACAATTAAGAAGAGACCTACATAAAATCACATTTTTCACATAACAACATCACAACAGTCACTTATCACTAATATTACAGAACATTTCTTATCCACCTTAGTTTTAACGAGTATGTGCAAGGCTTCAGTTTCTCATGCTTAGTTATATTAGCTGTACAAAGCTGTTATGCTGCCTTATTTTGCATACTGGTATTTATTGTCATATTATTTTGATGTATTATAGTAATTTGTAACAATAGGCAAGGCAAGTTTATTTGTATAGCACATTTCATACACAATGGTAATTCAAAGTGCTTTACATAAAATAAAATAAAAACAATAATCACAACAATAAAACAAGGAATTTAAAAACTTTGAAAATTATTTAAAAAGAGGTTTATAATGAATTTAAGAAAACGATTATACATATAATATAGTGCAATCAGTTCGGACATCGCACAGTGCTCATTCAATAAATGCACAGCTAAACAGATGAGTTTTGAGTCTGCATTTAAATGTGACTAATGTTTTAGCACATCTGATCTCTTCTGGAAGCTGATTCCAACTGCGGGTGGCATAATAACTAAAAGCACATTCCCCTTGTTTTGTGTGAACCCTCGGTATTTCTAACTGACTCGATCCTAATGATCTGAGTGGTCTGTTAGGTTTATATTCAGTGAACATATCGACATGACAATGACACTGGTTTGTAACAAATAGTTTCACCGTTTACTGCACTGTAACAGTTATTTACCTATATCAACTAATAAAATCACACATTAACAGGACATAGCTTACTTCAGTGTTGACATTTTTTTTAAATACATATGAATACACACGGATATTATCTATTATTGAAAGCATAATTAAAAGTTGCATGTCTCAAGCAACATACAACGGTGGCATCCCTGAATAAATCAGTGTTGTTGAATGAATCAGTTGATTTAGTGACTAACTAAAAGGCAATCACTTGTTTCCTTCTTGAATGAGCGTTTTTGAACAAATTGGTTTGTGAAATGATTCAATAATTCGCTCATAAAGCCAACTTGCTTGTTTCATTCTTGAATTAATAGATGTTGTTGAATGAATCAATGGCTGCATACAAAACACTTCTCATACTTCTATGCTATATAGAAGGCAAAAAACAGTATGTGAGAAAAGAAGTACCTCTGAATTCACAGTACTCATGAAAGAGTTGGCAAAAAGTACCTGGATGAGTACCTACTACATCTGGTGAGTTTCTGAAGTGTTCTTGAATGAAGCTATGCTCCCTCATAAAGACAGTCTTGATTCATACCTGAATGAACCAGTGTTGTTGAACGATTTGGTTCAGTAATGCCGAGTTCACGCTGCACGATTTTCAAAGACGTCGCATCACTGTTGGTTTCACACTGAACGACTATCTGCGGTAGCATTCAGATGTTGCGGTTTCACACTGCACGATGGAACGACGACAGGAGGTTACACACTGCATGACTTTACAATACACTCTTAAAAATAAAGGTGCTTCACGATGCCATAGAAGAACCTTTTTGTCTAAATGGTTCCATAAAGAACCTTTAACATCTGAAGAACCTTTCTGTTTCACAAAAGGTTCTTTGTGGCGAAAGAAGGTTCTTCAGATTATAAAAAGGTAAGAAAGAGATGGTTCTCTAAAGAACCTTTGACTGAATGGTTCTTTGTGGAACCAAAAATGGTTCTTCTATGGCATCGCTTGAAGAACCTTTTGAAGCACCTTTATTTTTAAGAGTGTACTGTGAATCGCCGACAGCTCTGTCTGGTGCAGGGTTGCCAGGTTTTCGCTACAAAACCTGCCCAATTACTACTCAAAACTAGCCTGAAAATAGCCCAATTGCTTTCGAGGGGGTCCCCCAGTAAAATCACGTTTGGGGGGTAAAATACAAATTTTTTTGGGTGAGGTTTTCCTGGTACAATTCCAATTCCAGGGCCTAAATATCACATTATTGGGGTCGCTTCAACCTGCTGACATAAAAAACAACCGGCGGAAATCGCGGATTTGGCAACACTGGTCTTATAACTCCTCCCCGAACTTCCCGCTGCCCTGTATCTTGGTCTCTCATTGGCTGTAGCCTGTAGGTCATCGCCAATGTGTTTTTCAGTCAGAACTCATTTCACACAGCGTGATTGTGAATCGCCGACAGCTCCAGATATTTAGCATGCCAAATATTTCATGGGCGTCGGCGACTCCCTCAGATCGCGTCTTTGATAATTCACACTGCGTGATTGTCACTCGCGTGAACGAGCACCAATTTGCCTCCGATTTCGGGTATTTGTCGGCGATTTCACAAAACCTGTCGGCGAGTGAAAAATCTTGCTAAAATCGTGCAGTGGGAACTCGGCATAAATGATTCAAATGACTTTCTCATAAAGACAATCACTTGTCGCCACCTACTGGCATAACAATACAACCTGCAGAAGTCAGTGAAATTCCCTACCTTTAGTGCACAGACTACAAAGCATGCACAAATCAAGTTTTCTAGATATCTCCTTTTTAGCATGTTGAAATAATTGAACAATCCTCAGGGACCCTATGAATCAGAACACAGACTTTTAAATATCACAAGGAAGACATTCATCCTTTTTCATGAGTCCTGGTTGCCATGTGACCATCCAGGCAGTGATTAGAAACAAATTAAAGATGTGATTTCACAAGTTCCACCTGCTTTACCGGGGAATTAATCACTGGCCTCAATCAATGATGCTATCTGGGACTGGCAGTAAAGAGACTCTGGCATGATTAATGGCGATGACCTTCTCCAAGACCCAGACTCCTCTTCTCAAATCTCTTCCATTTAGATGTGACCTCAGGACAGGAAGTTTTGTAGGGAGCCCTCAGCATGCTAATGCTACCAACAACCCACAGGAGATTGAGCAACGGCGCACTACGACTAACTGCGCTGCTCGGTGGTGTCAGAGCTCACCATGTTCCTTTTTTAAGATGACAAGGCACCTCGGGAATGATGTTTCAAGCATGAGAACGAATTACCGCATCTTTATGATTTAGAGATTATGTGGAACATTCTGTGATCCAAATGGTTCCACTTAGCAACAAGTTTCTTGTTTAATTCGCCTCATTTATGAGCTGATTTTCTCCAGTTTGGCGGTGTGACCTGCATGGTAAAGGCTATGTAAATGCCATTTGCTAAGTTCAGATTTCTTCTGCCTCTAGCTCTTCATTTCCTCCCATTTCACCTCCACTTCCTCTTCTGCTGGTGTTTAGTCAGAGGCAGTAAAAGGCTCCTTTTAGGTCTGAGAATAGAGATAATGAAAAGTCCCTGGTCTTGTGAATGTTTCATTTGTTTTAAAGAGATTGAAATTGGATGGCAGATGGGTAATAAGCTTTCTTTCTATTCCCCCACAGACACATGCACACATCCATTCTTTCTTTTCCTCTTTGCAAACACACACACACATTTTTAATTATCCTCGACAGTGCCAACGGCCCTGCACTGTGTGACCGGTCAACATACATTCGGGCAACAGTGAGCATTGTCATTACCATCCATTACATTAAGAGACGAGTCCTTTACCACACCGTTGCCATGCTTCCTCTTTCTTATCGTCTCATTGTTATAAACTATTAATGAGACCCTATTGTACCGCAGAGGCTGCTGCACTGGTCATTTATCTATCTCAATTATTTATGCATGGGTTTATTTACTCATTTATTTGGATTCATTTGGAAATTAAACACATGAGACGTTTTGGGTCCTCCATTATTCGACTACAGTACTTACCCCTCATTGTCATGTTTCTCTGACAGAGAATATGCAACGCTCTACAAAACAAAGGGAGCTACTGATACCAAAACTGATAAATACAGGGCTGAACTTCATCCAAGATCATATATTGAAATGATCTGTTTTGCTCAGCCAAGCTTATGCAAAAGAGTCTAATACAATAAACTTGTATCAGACAAAACAAAAGAGGTCAGATATTTAAAGCTAAAGTGTGTGATTTCTACATCACTAGGTTCACAAAATGGAGAAATAATGCTTTTGTTTCCTCATTTGTAAGTTGCTTTGGGAAAGCATCTGCTAAATGTAAATAATGGTTTCAAACGGGTTTCCAGAAGCAGACAAACAGAGAGTGCCACCATAACTCACGCCATTAGTTTAGCCAGTATCAGGCTGGCCCAGATGATCAGACTAGCGATGGGAGAATCAAAGCTTTACGAATCAGTTGAACCAGCTGCTTCGCAAAATGATTCACTGTTTTAAAGTACTCCAATAACAAAAAATCCAAGCACTTTGGGGATACCTGCTGGTCAAAATGGTTTAAATGCAACAATAACTCAACCTTTTACAAACCAATTACAAATGTTTTAAATTTAACCTATTAAATGTAATCTACAAATCATTAACTACCATTAAATATAACGTGTTTGTATTTTTTATGTTCTTTTATTAATTTGTTGTACTTTTTTTTTTAATGTGTTTGACCCGATATACATTAAAACCATTAGACTTTGATTCATGAAAAACACCAGATCAACGGCCTCTAGAGGCGAACCATCGGAAATCGGACATTTCAAAACCTAGGTCTGAAACGGTATGAGGTAACAAAGCTCACTCTTTTGAGCGACTTTTTCCACTGTTTCCAAACAAAAGATTCACAAAGGTTTCGAAGCTCCATGAAGCGCCCATCACTAGCTCAGACAAGCAGAGTAATATTTTGTAGCACTGGAGTCATGGCGTTTAAACTTTTCAGGGGAATTAACCAACAAATGTATAGTTCACTCTGCATATTATAGGAATAGTTCACCTAAAAACAGTGACCCTCGTGTCATTGCAATGACTTACTTTCTTCTGTAGCTCTGATAACCTTCTAGTTCAGAATTCATAACAGAAGTAGTGATATCTGATTCTTGAATGATTCATTTGCGAACGATTCTCAAATGAGTCAAGTCTTCTTAATGAACTGGCTATTCCAGTTCATGAAACTGTCTGAATTCACCTACCCCCTCTGCAACCCCCCTCCCCCCTCTCCCACTATTCAATCTGCGCTTAAGGTCTGTGTACAGGACGTGAACCAGGTCTTCAGAAAACAGAAGACTAGGAAAGCTTCAGGCCCAGATGGTGTTTCACCTGCCTGTCTGAAAGTCTGTGCTGACCAACTGGCCCCCATTTTCACACAGATCTTTAACAGATCTCTGGAGCTGTGTGAAGTTCCCTGCTGCTTTAAACGCTCCACTATCATTCCGGTCCCCAAAAAAACAAAATCACTGGACTTAATGATTACAGACCTGTTGCTCTCATGTCTGTGATCATGAAGTCATTTGAGAGACTGGTCTTGGCCTACCTGAAGGTCATCACTGGACCCTTTGCTGGATCCTCTTCAGTTTGCGTACATAGCAAACAGGTCTGTGGATGATGCAGTCACTGTACTTTCTGAAATGGAAGCTCCTGACACCAAGACGAATTCCTTGTGTGTGTGTGTGTAAACACACACTTGGCAATAAATCTCTGTCTGAATGATTCGTTCATGATCCCTTTCTCTGATTCAAACTCTTCGACTATACTCAAAAATCTGGTCACGGGCTCGCACAGTTAAATTACTATAATGAAATAAATTTCTATTTGTTCCTCCTCACATAAAAATCGTATGTGAAAAGACTGGGAAAGTAATATAGACTACAGTGTTTTTGCATTTGTTTTGGAGCTTGACATTTCCATCAACTAGAAGACTAATTGTACTTGAATGGGAAAATGATATAACATGAGGGTAAGTATATTAATTTAATAGAATTTCTTTAGGCTGAGATCATAAAGTATTTAAACATAAAAAAAAAATCACCATGTTTCTCTTTTAACCACATAATTTAATAAATACAAACACACACACTGACATTCTGCAGATATGAGAAGACCAGTCAGATATGGCACACACACACACACACACGTGTCCGTCAGATGTCTACATATATTTGTCTGTACATAAATAGACTGCATATGTGCATTTTTGTTTTGTGGGCAATCAGATGTCTATGTTTCTGATTGAGTAAATGTGGTCACTGTGTGTCACTATATATTAACATCAGTAAAAAAAAATAATAATAATGTGTTACTCACGCCTGTCATCCCCCAGCTGGCTACAGCCAGTTAAGTGACAGTGATGCTGCATGCCTGACATCGAGGCCCAGGAGGCCAGCACCTGTGTGAGAGACAGGGACAGAGATGGAACGAGACCCCTTCTGTCTTCCATCCCAATCGTCAGGTCCTTGACTTCATGTCTCACATTTGACCTGGCAGAGGGTACATGTGACCTACAAGCAGGGTTGTAGCTACAATTCAAGTTGATCACTGTATGATTGACATTCATGCAGACTTGATATTTCAATTGCCTCTTTACCTTTTGTTAAAAATTTTAATGCACTGAAGCGCAAAAATGTTTTGGGACAAGTGATTTATGACATGGTTTCTGCAAGATTTATGAAGGAAAATGTAATGCCGGGTTCAGACTACACTATTTTTGTCGGTCACTATAGTCACTGTGTCAGATTACATTATTTTGACTCCTAAAATCTTGTGTCGTGGACAAGAATCATGTCAGACTACACGTTGCTTCCCGACCATTCATCGCGTGCCGTCTTTAACGACGCACGTGATGTCATCGAGAAGGCAGAACTAGCGACTGACTTCCGAAAACAAGAGATTTTGCGATTTAAGTCATTCTTAAATCATATTGCGATTTAAGGATGTAATTTAAGGATAAAAATATTGAATAAGATTCCTTTTTCAGACCCCCAGAAACCCTTCTTAAGCATGCAAGTAAACGACCGGTGATGAAATATAGCCTACCTGGACAAGCTTAATGTCCAGCCGTGCTTTTGATTGTGCTCAAAATCAAATGGCTTTAACTGCCAGTGCAAAAACAAAAACCTAATGGTTCTGCGATTCTTCTAAATAGCACTACTATTGATTACTGCTACTTTCTTCTCAGCACTTCGTGCTACTTCCTGTCTGACTCATTCAGCTCTTGTATGTATTTATAATTACATTGCTACTAGCACTGCATGTTTCATTAAGTATATTAAAAAACACAATCTAAACTGTGCAAGTGACTATTATAGAAGTTTATAGAAATTATTTCTGTGAACAGTATACTGTATATAAAAAATTAAAATAAATAATGTACTTAACTATTAAGTATGTAAAAAAAAATACAAACGAAAGTTCCATTTGGACTTGACATTTAATATGACACCTTTCTTGCGGCCTCCTTTTATTTTTACAAGCATATGCTGTTTTTGCAACATGCTTTTGTAAAAAGCATCTGGCAGAAACAAATTCTAACTAGATGAATGAGAAAAATATTATGGGTGAATGAAGTGAGATACAGGAACTTTAAAACTGTGATGAGGGAGGGAAGGTGATGCTTTTCTTAATGAGAGAAACACTGATTATTATGTGTGAGAAAAAAAAAATGAAGAAAGCCTTTGCTTGCGTTTTTTACTTCACAGTTTTTCTGTTTGTCACATGTTTGGGTGCAAATTAGAGCTCACACTCCTGTTTAAATGTCACACCTATAACAAAGTGCCTGAATGCTGCACACACACACACACAAATGGAGGAAGAGAGAATTACAATAATGTGGTTCCCTATCAGATCAGTCAGTCAGAGACGTTAAAGGTCTTACTTGAGAGCCCCAATCACCTCAGAGCATTACAAGAAACGGCCAGTGACAATTGGCGAGTGGAATTTGCATGCCAAGCCACTACCCATACATATGGGTATATAATATGGCGGTGTAAAATCATTCATTCAGATTTTTGCTTCGGAGCCAATCACTTCATGTGCAATTTCTCTCTCGTCTAAGAGAAATCTTCAAGAAACTAAGAAGCCTTCACTGCAGGAGATTCTTGGCTGTGTCAGAAAACAGTGCATTCAGCGGTGTGTTCGTCTCTCCTTAGCACAGATAAGTGCTGTGATCCACCCCTGGGTGCTCCAACCTAAAAGAGCAATTTCCTACAGCTTGCAAGGTCGAGAGTGTCTTTCCAGATGTCCTGATCCTCATAGCATAGTCTCACTGTGAGGAGCATCTCATTTGGGGCTCCTGAGGGGGATAAGATGTCTGATGGAGTTACACAATCTGTCTCATGTGTCTGGGCAGCAAGCACGCGGAGACGGCTTTCATAGATGGTTCATGCCCCCAGTGTGAGCGCATGTCCATGTGTACACAGAGGTTGCGGCTCTCATTTCTTATGAGGCTTCCATCGAGCTCTACCCAATCCGGTTCCTCTGGTTGTAAAGATCTCGGGGCCACATTGGTCAGGGACAATGAAGACCCAATGGAAGTCCTGATCCTCATAGCATAGTCTCACTGTGAGGAGCATCTCATTTGGGGCTCCTGTGGAGGAAATGTCTATCGCAGCATCAGAGGAGGGGCTATTGTCTTTTGATGCTGAAGACTCTGCTGAGCAGCCCCTGGCATCTGTGGCTGCACAGTCGGAGTCAGAAGCAGAGTTGACGACCATGCTCCTTTGGGCCACCAAGAGTATCGGGCTGGAGGTGAACTCGCCTCTATCCCCCGAATGCTCTAGGCTGGACGATTGGTATCTGGGTTCCGCACATGACTCTCAGCCATGCTCCACCCCAGTGCCTTTCTTCCCAGAGGTTCATGAAGAGCTCACCAAAACATGGAAGGCCCCCTACAACGCCCGGTCACGTTTGAGCTCTTCCCTCCTCACTACCCTTGATGGTGGGGTGGCCAAGGTGTACGTTGACGTTCCCCAGTTGGAGCATGCGGGCTTCAGGTCAACTGGGAAAAAACAAGCTCTTCCCTGTGCAGAGCATCTCTTTTCTCGGTATGGAACTGGACTCGGTCAACATGACAGCTGAAATGCCTGAATTTGTTCAGGGGGGTTGGGCATGGTGCCATAGCACTCACAGGGTCAGCATTACCCCAGTTTGTCGCCACCTTTTCAGCCCATGGTTGGACCTTGCTTTTCTATGGGCAGGTCGTATTGCTGGAGCAAGTGTTGAGGGATGTTGTTGTCACAACAGATGCCTCCAGGACGGGCTGGGGCGCTGTATGCAATGGGCACGCAGCTTCGCGCTCCTGGACGGGACTGCAGTGGCACATCAATTGCCTCAAGTTGCTGGCAGTACTGTTTGATCTTCACCAGTTTCATCCGTTACTGCAAGACAAGCATGTGCTCGTTCACACAGACAACACTGCGACAGTTGCATACATCAACCATCAGGGTGGGGTGCACTCACGTTGCATGCCACAACTCACTAGCCATCTCATCCTCTGGAGTCAGATGCGGCTCAAATTGCTGCGTGCCGTTCATGTTCTGGGGGAGCTCAATTGTGCAGTCGATGCACTCTCACTACAGCTTACCCTTTCAGGAGAATGGAGACTCCATCCAGAGGCAGTCCAGCTAATTTGGAGTCGATTCGGGAAGCCCAGGTGGACCTGTTCGCTTCTCAGGAATCCTCCCACTGCCAGCTGTTCTACTCCCTCACCAAGGCACCCATCGGCACGGATGCTCTGGCACACAGCTGACCCTGAGGTTTACGCAAGTATGCATTTCCCCCAGTGAGTCTCCTTGCACAGACCCTGTGCAAAATCAGGTAGGATGAGGAGAATTGGTTGCACTGTATTGGCCCACCCGGACCTTGTTTTCCGATCTCACGCTCCTCGAGATAGTCCCCGTCTGTGTGGCGTCTGTTCGTGACTGGTGTTCCTCTCGCTGAGAGGACCCTCAGAGATGCCCGGTCAGCATTGTGCTTTTCTTCCTGCAAAAAAAATTGGAGCGGAGGCTGTCCTCCTCCGCTTTGAAAGTGTATGTCACTGCCATTGTGGTGCATCACGATGCAGTGAATGGAAGATCTTTGGGGAAGCACGACCTGATTGTCAGGTTCCTGAGAGGCATGAGGAGATTAATTCCTTCCAGATCGCGCCCACATCCATCATGAGGGTTGGAGACCTGCAGGCATTTTCAATCAACGAATCATGCCTTGGTTTGGCACAGCTGATTCTCATGTGATCTTGAGGCCCCAGCAAGGTTATGTGCCCAAAGTTCCCACCACTCTCTTTCGGGACCAGGTGGTGGTCTTGCAACTTGCAAGCGCTGCCTTTGGAGGAGGCAGATCCAGCCCTGGCGTTGCTGTGTCCTGTTTGCGCTTTGAGCATTTACGTGGAACGAACCCAGAGCTTCAGACACAAAGGTTGGCCCACTGGATGCCATCGCCTTGGTGTACCAGACAAGGCCGTGCCCCCTGGGGGTGAGAGCTCATTCCACTCGGAGTGTCACCTCCTCCTGGGCGTTGGTGCACGGTGCCTCCATAGCAGACATCTGCAGAGCTGCGGGCTGGGTGACACCTAATAGCTTTGCAAGGTTCTATAATCTCCGGGTGGAGCCAGTTTCCTTCCATGTGTTAAGTATGAACAGGTAATTTGCAGGACGTCTGGCTCGGTGTCTCGCGATGCCGCTTATCTTCTTCCAGTAAGTTCCCCATCTGGTGAATCCTGGTCGATTCCTCCAACACTCTGTGGCATTCAGACTTAGCGGAGGAGTCTGTTGTTCGGTTACATGCCATTAGTCACCCCCTATTACTGGACTTGGTGCCATACATGAGATTCCCTTGGTAATCCTGTATATTTTTTCCTTGGTAAACCTGTCTTCCCTAGACAGTTTGTTTACTGTCAGTTACTGTTTTGTTCTCCCAAACTCGGGTCACGACAGTCACACCAGACGGTGTTGTAACCAGTCTTACTGTTCACATTTCTATTCAGATGCGTCTCCGCATCTGTCGCTGACATGTAGAATTGTGAGAATGTTGGGACAACCCTTTTTCTGCTTTCCTAGTAAGCCCGTATATAATTGATAAATGATCTGGCTTATGGGGCGTTGGGTAGGTTACGGATTGAGGTGCATCTGTCCTGACACACTTGCTTGTCAGCACCTTCAATTTTCATAACACAGTTCTGGTTGTGGCACTTTCAATAGGGACCCCTAATGTCAGTGTTGACGTAACGTTGAATGTGACTGACTGATAGGGAACGTCTCAGTTACATATGTAACCCTTATTCCCTGAAGGAAGGAATGGAGAGAGACATTACATCCCTCATGCCACAACCGTGAATTACGCTGACAGTCCTCAGCACAAACCTGAATGAGTGGATGCACACCACCATTTTATATACCTGTATGTGCAGGGAGTGGCTTGGCATACAAATTCCACTTGCCAATTGTCATTGGCCATTTCATGTAATGCTCAGAGGTGATTGGGGCTCCCAAGTGAGACCCCTAATGTCAGTGTCAACGTAACGTCTCCGTTCCATCCTTCAGGGAATGAGGGTTACATACGTAACAGAGACGTTCTTGCACATTACTCTTAAATTACTGGCTTCCGCTGCAGTGTGTCTAATGTGACATATTTCGTTGTCAAGGCAGAAAAGGCAGACACTTAAAAGCATTTCCTAATACTGTGAACATTATGCAGAACCTATTCTAAGAACTCAGAACCCAGTCTAAAGAAAACATCAAAGTGCAGGAAAAGGGCTTGTTTGGAGAAACAATGCATCACTTGCATTAATGCAATAATGCATTAATGCAATAATTGTATTCAGTAATGCTGTGGCTTTATCATTTAACATTTAAAGTTCATAAAAATAATTTAAATTTGCAAACAGTTGCTTGCAAAATTAAAAATGCACTTTGAAAATGCCAAAGTGATTAATAGTGTTTTCTATTTACTTGCATGGCTATTTTAAATAAATACGCATTTAACCATTAATTAAAAATATATTTTTAACAAAAACATTTGCATAGTGAGAAATTTTGCCACATCACTATCAGCCCTGTATTATAACCTGGGTGAATTATATGCCTTTACATTCACATGATTTTTAATCATGTGATTTTTTATTTATTTATAATTATTTTTTTTACAGAGATTAAATTCTATTAAAATAGAATCTTCTTAACATATTTATTTAACAGAATTTTTAAATCTTAAACTCTAACTCTTTCTTTAAAGTCGCTCTTTTTCAACCATCAAGTTGAATGAATAAAAGCTTATGGTGGTTGTAATGTTACATCAACTATGTTCGTTATTTTGGTTTGAAATGTGCTTAGGGGACTAGTTTTCTTTAGTTCTCTCTCTGTTGGTTAGTTCTGAACAACTCAGGCCTGGACTTCAAACAGCAAATTAATTCTTATAATCACGGCATGCCTGCAGGATGATGACAATTTTTTTCCCATTATTTCTTGCACTTTGTCTAAATGTTGAAAGCATTTTCCCCGGAGTACAAAGTGTAGTGCAGTGTAGTGCAAAGTGAGAACAGACTGAATATTTAGACCAATGCCTCTATGTGTGCCAGCATGACTCAAAACTTGTTACGAATTATCCAGTCCACCATTACTCCATATTAATTATGCAAGTTCCAAAATTTCAGTTTTGCCTAATTTATATTATTCTGTATATAGTATAGGGCACGCTAAAGTGATACAAGTAAATATATTTTTACCATATTATTATATGATAAAGTTCCTAACATTTACATTACATTATGAAAACGTACGTCTTAATGTTGTGAATGTTCAAATGTCCAGTTTTTCGGAAAATTAAGGTAACTCGATATAGATCGTATGCATCAGAGAAACAAGTGTGCAGCCATCTTTAGAATTTTGTCTTTGAACTTCCGTTTTTGCGGTAGCTATAGCATCACTGTTGAGTAATTAGCTGGTGAAGTGGATTTACTTATTGTAGAGTTAACGAAAATTATCACGAGCATTGTAATGTGGGAAAAGGATGTCATAACACTAGACCGTGAAACGAGCGGTTCATTCATAAATTCGTAGGACCTTACCTTCACGCTGGGGAAATAAAATGGGCCTCATTCATGAAACATTCATAAATATAGGAGTAAATTCGGAGTAATTTGCACAAAAGCTTCGTAAACTTCTGATTTTATAGTTAAACATGCGTATGTTAATGAATTCCAATGATTCGTAAATAGGGTGCTCGTGCACGCTCATTCACAATTAGCATAATCCCCGCCTACACAGCTACGCAAATTGCGTGTCCAGGAACGCAGTGGAATATTCTGGTCTACTTTCTCAGGTTTGGCTCCAGTATATTGCATAAATGCAAAAAAGACTAATAGGCCATATGCCTAACAATAAATATTCAATAACGTGTGTCCACCAAAGCGTTTTTAACCAGCTGGTGGTGCTGGAGGACGCTTTGGTGGCATAGCGTTTTTCCAGCCGAGACGCTTTGATTACTATGATTTGGAATATCCACGGCAGTAACGCATTACTAGTATCTCATTTTGAAGAATATTACTGAATATAAAAATGCTCTATTGTTGTTCAGTTGTTGTACAAGTAGGATGATTGGTCGGTGTAGCCTAGTATTTGTCCCGCAACCAGCTGGTGGTGCTGGAGGACGCTTTGGTGGCATAGCGTTTTTCCAGCCGAGACGCTTTGATTACTATGATTTGGAATATCCACGGCAGTAACGCATTACTAGTATCTCATTTTGAAGAATATTATTACTGAATATAAAAATGCAGAAACCAGCAATGGTAACTTCTCTATTGTTGTTCAGTTGTTGTACAAGTAGGATGATTGGTCGGTGTAGCCTCGTATTTGTCCCGCCCCTCCTCCATTGATTGGACGGCTGGGTAAAAAGTTAGTGTCAAGCGCTGTGTTTTACCCAAAGCTGAACAGTTTATCAACTCCCAGCTACAAAAACAAAAACAGAGTAAACGAACTTGTAAAATATTATGATGGCGGTGCATCAAAATTCAGTGTCATCAGTTTGCCAAAAAGAACACAGAACGTTTTACGCACCATTTACACATGGTAGGGAGCAGGTGTAAATTTCTTTCGTACCAACTAACATTTTGAAAATACGAACACTTTCATGAATCCGAAAATTTACGTCAGAACAGCTTTACGAACGATTTACACCAAAATTTGTTCTGCTCGTGTTTCATGAATGAGGCCCAATGAGTGCAGCGTTGAAAAGGGGAGGGGCTACATAAGGTCTATAAAAATCGGCTCATTCACAAGACTCGAGAGATGAACTAATCAATTCTCTTTCCGGCACAGACTGCATTGGTTAAAGCTTATGGGGCTGTCACGTGATGAACGAACGACTCGGAAAAGCCCGAAGACTCGAACCAGGTGAACTACTTGACTAATTCCAGTACAGAACCTATAGGATGTTGTGCATGCACTCCCCGAGACAACTCGTTCTTCCCGAGTCACATTAAAGATTCGTTCAAAATGAACGAATCGTTCAAGTACGACCCAACACTAATTCACACATTTCTTTCAGAAAATTTCATCAAAAGTTCATTTAGATTCAGATATTTTCACAAGTCTTGAATTGTCCGAGCTGGTGATCTAAAGTTTAGTTCGACCTATTTGGTCTGATTTGCACAACATTATCGCACTGACAGAATAATCAGCCAATCAAAGCAGTCCTCCCTCCCTTAGTATCTCATGAGAAGTGCACCTTCTTTGCGCTGGCCTGTACTTATGTCTCTATCAGCGCACTAACATGCGTAACACATCCAGTCCAGATTTTCTGCTGATCTGCGTTGCACACACCCATGAATAACAAACAGTCTTTTTATTATGTGGAATTGACGGCATTCTGGTCACAGCCTCTTTATGACTTTTTTTTCTTTCTTTTTTCACTGCTATTAAAGTGCTGCATCATTAAGCTGGATAATGCCATTTTTAAAAAGGGTGACAGTCCCGGGGTTTTTATGAGTGGCAGCGGAGACTGTGCCGGAATAGTGATGAAACCATATGGGGAGAACCGGTGTAAATGACTTCTCAGTGGTGCAGCGGTTCGTGAAGGACACGTTGACGGGCGGCTGGCAGGAAACTAATGATCTACACACTTCTCACCACCCTAAACACGGGGACGGGAGGAAAACAGAGTAATTAGAAAACACAACATCGGGGGAAAACTCAGTGATTGTCTCGCCTTCTAGCGTGTCTGGCCTTATCCACCTTATTTTTAACATAAGAGCAGACACTACCATTTATAACTTGAATGTGTGAAACTTCTATTGTCACCCACTAAAAATTTTTTCGCTGTAAAAACAGCTCATTATGCTACTTGATACTGCAAACTGGTATTTCTTATCATATTATTTTAATGTATTGTCGTAGCCTAATTGTAAACACACTTTGTAGCGCAAATAGTTTTACCTTTTACCGCACTTTTATATTCTTCTATGCTGCGTTCCAAATTCACCTATATCTTAAAAGTATGCACCCATTTTGTGAAGAAAAAGTAGGGTACAATGGGGCTAAAGGCACAACTTAAGAAAAATTTGCTTTTCACTCCACCCATACTTCATGATCGCTATATATATTAGGGCTGTCAATCGATTAAAATTTTTAATTTGATTAATCATCTTTTTTCTGTGATTAATCGCGATTAATCGCACACTTCATGAAATTAAGCATAGACCATTTATCTTGTTTCAAATGTTTATTGTGTCATCATTTGCAATATCCAGCAAAGGAAACCAAAAGATTGAAGGGTGATTCTCAAAAATCTATATTTTCTGCAAGCTTTTTTAAAGATAAATTTAGAGGTCTTTCCAAAAAAGGACACTTAGAATCTCCAAAAAGGACACCAAAGAACCAAATGATATAAGGAGCCCATATAAGCACATATGAAAGAAAAAAAAAATCTGAATTTTATAGTATGTGTACAGTGCAACAGAAAATACCTTTTTTACATTTTAGAGAAGCCAAGTTGCGATACTGAACAGGACCACATGGAGATGCCAAAAAAATTACGCCAAATTCTGACCCTACCATCTGAATGTCGCAGCAGAAATCGAGACTCATCAGACCAGGCAACGTTTTTCCAATCTTCTATTGTCCAATTTTGGTGAGCCTGTGTAAATTGTAGCCTCCGTTTCCTGTTCTTAGCTGTCAGGAGTGGCACCTGGTGTGGTCTTCTGCTGCTGTAGCCCATCTGCTTCAGGGTTCGACTTGTTGTGCGTTCAGAGATGGTATTCTGCATACCTTGGTTGTAACGAGTGGTTATTTGAGCTACTGTTGCCTTTCTATCATCTCTAACCAGTCTGTCCATTCTCCTCTGACCTCTGACATCAACAAGGCATTTTCATCCACACAACTGCCGCTCACTGGATATTTTCTCTTTTTTTTGGACCATTCTCTGTAAAAAATCCCAGTAGATCAGCAGTTTTTGAAATACTCAGACCAGCCCGTCTGGCACCAACAACCATTCCACGTTCAAAGTCACTTAAATCCCCTTTCTTCGCCATTCTGATGCTCGGTTTGAACTTCAGCAAGTCGTCTTCACCACATCTAGATGCCTAAATGCATTTAATTGTTGCCATGTGATTGGCTGATTAGCAATTTGTGTTACCAAGCAATTGAACAGGTGTACCTATTAAAGTGGCCGGTGAGTGTATATATATATATATATTAGGGCTGTCATCGTTAACGCATTAACGCATGCGATTAATTTTACAATCCTTAACACGTTAAAATAATTTAACACAATTAATGCAAAATTACTGAAGCACAATTTCTATTCTAACCCTTTAACCCAATTTTGCTACTCTGCTTGCGATTAGATCATTTTAAGCTGCTAAACTCCAGGAAAGTTTTCAGTCCAATGATCCAGTAAGCGAATGCATTCAAACAATCCGTCCAAAACAGCGCTAATATAAAGGAAACCATGCTGATTACATCAGAGATTGCAGAGAGAACAGAGACTCGCGTTGCGTTTTTAGTGAATTATTCATTCCAGTGTGTTTCGCTTTAAAACACGAGCTCTGTCATATTCTGTGATTGTCTCTGAAGAGCGAGAGCCCTCACACGTCACGCTGTGTGAAGTACAGACTGAACGGATTGTCAACACATCCCACCGCTGTATGCTATATATATATATATATATATATATATATAATAATTTTTTTTCTGTATTTTTAAAATAAAAATTTTAATGACAGTAT
>NW_015506708.1:134160-203062 GCF_001515645.1 Sinocyclocheilus grahami
TATATATATATATATATTAGGGCTGTCATCGTTAACGCATTAACGCATGCGATTAATTTTACAATCCTTAACACGTTAAAATAATTTAACACAATTAATGCAAAATTACTGAAGCACAATTTCTATTCTAACCCTTTAACCCAATTTTGCTACTCTGCTTGCGATTAGATCATTTTAAGCTGCTAAACTCCAGGAAAGTTTTCAGTCCAATGATCCAGTAAGCGAATGCATTCAAACAATCCGTCCAAAACAGCGCTAATATAAAGGAAACCATGCTGATTACATCAGAGATTGCAGAGAGAACAGAGACTCGCGTTGCGTTTTTAGTGAATTATTCATTCCAGTGTGTTTCGCTTTAAAACACGAGCTCTGTCATATTCTGTGATTGTCTCTGAAGAGCGAGAGCCCTCACACGTCACGCTGTGTGAAGTACAGACTGAACGGATTGTCAACACATCCCACCGCTGTATGCTATATATATATATATATATATATATATATAATAATTTTGTTTCTGTATTTTTAAAATGAACATTTTAATGACAGTATATATATATTCTGTATTTTAAAATGAACACTGAAGCACTGAAGGAGATTCTATAATAATTTAATATATCTTTGCAGTAGTAACAATAAATAGGCCTATGATATGATATGATATAATATGGTTAATGTCATATTTTAAATTATGGTTTCATTATACATATGGTGATTATCTCTAAGGTGGACAACCAACTTAATATGATATTTACCATCTGATGACATCACATGTCATGTCAAAAATGGAAAAGCCAGCCAGCTATTTATTGTCATCTTAATGAGATGACTAAACATATCTTTATAAAAGTTAACAGTGTTGTTGTAGATTAAATATAATGTGGATTACATTAAATAAATATTTTTTTCATCAGGTTAGATAATGATTATTAATCACTCAAATCCCTTTATTTAAAGCTCTCTAGTTAACCGTCGGTCTCACTTGTCTATGTTTGTAGTTTTTAAACACTTTTTTATTTGCGTTTGCAGAATTCTTGTCTAATGCACAATGTTTCACCAGAAATAGTAAACCATTCAGGTACCTTTGGAATACTAATTTCAACACTACAATTTGGGACACACTAATTCTAATTTCGAATACTATTTAGGATGGATAGTATGTGAATTGGGATGCAGCACTGGTTATTTAACTTTAACAGCTAATGAAGTCTCGCACATTCACAGAAAATAGCTTACTTCCACATTGTTGACATAAGACGGTGCAGTGAAATTTGAGGAAGTGTATCGGACACTTGGGACCTGTCAGGGAATCACATGTGCGTGTGTGTTTTTTTTGTGCTTGTTGCTAGGGGCTGCAGTGCAGATGCCCATGACAAAATGGAGAATGTTCATGTGACTTTATGAATGTTCATATTCCTCTGGGAATTGCACTGGATTCATGTTTCTGGTATTTTCCCTTGTGTAGTCAGTCGGCTATGAAAGCAATGGCACTGCCTGTCAAAAGTATCTTTGTGAATTTCTCTGGTTGTCTTTGTGTTTAAATCAGATACAAAGAATGAATCCCAGTAGAAGCTTATGATGTACAGTTGAACTAAATTTTAGCTGTCATGGCCTAATTTAGAGACCCGTTTGGTTGATAGATAAATAGCCTTGTTGGCAGGAAAATATCATTACATAACCTACAAAGAAAAGCTGTGCTCTCTTTATATACCAGCATCTTTGACCCCAACCGATAGACAGGTTTGATAACGACGGTCTGTAATTAGTGTTCTTTCCTTTGTTTGTGTCTCATTCCTCCGAATAATTATGCTGCCGTGTTTATTTACCTCGCTAATTAGTGTATGCTAATGATGTAGAGGTCGCAATGCGTGATCTCGGCCAACCATGTGAATCACCTGGCACTGGCGCTACACAGAAAATGGAACTTTAGAGGAAACCTTCCCTTTGACTTCAGACCACAGCTTTTGAGTCCTTGTGCCAAAATTCACATTATTTATCGCTCCCTTGTCCTGTGGAATAGGTTCACAAAATATATTTCTGTGCAAACGCTTCAATCCAAACTGGCTGATTATGACTGGGATATTAGCCTGCCAGCTAATACATTGATGTCCAATAACACACTAGCCTTAATGTACCATCTAACTCACAGTTTTAGGTAAAGTAGCATGTAATTTAATACAGTCTATTTTCTTTACTGTTCATAAGGTAACAAGAGAAAAATGTTGAGTACAGATCAATGGTGTGTGGTTGATGCATTTTGTAAATTTTTTTTACATGGTTTTAAAAATAATGATTATAGCAAAAAGTCATTATCGCATACTGTCCGGTATGGTGATTAGTGTCACTTTTTTTTGAGATCATTGGGTAAATGTCATCAAGAGGTGGTCACATTTATTCCAAAAATCAGAAGAAAAAAATTATAATATTTTGCATTAAGAAAAAAAAAAGTGTACTGTTAGGAATATGCTTTTTTTCATTATGACATCAGTAAAGATGCAAATTAAAAACAAGTCATATTTTTCATAAATAAAATGTAATTTTATAATTTTCTTTCTGATATGATTTTTCATGCAATTACAATTTTTTATTTTATTTTACCCCCCTCCAATTTAAATTAATATAAAATGAATATAAAATATCAATATAAATGCATATGTATGTAGTATTTATACATCATTGTAGTGTTTGTTGTTCTGCCTTTAATTAAAAACGGAAATATAAATATGCTGCAAAGCAAAACAATAATAATAAAAAAATGTTGCAAAACGGTAAAAAAAAAAAAAAAAAGATATGTATTATAATGATGACAATCCTCATTAAAAATAATGGCAAAGGCAATGCCAGACACATTACATTAATGAGAACTCGGGGGTTAAATGTGCTTAATAGTCTAGAAAAATAATGCAACAAACAAATCTACACGATTACATTTTCTTTATGCAAAATATGACTTATTATTTCAGTGACTTCTTGGTTTTGGGGTTAAATGTGACCTGACACAATGTTGTACAAGTGGGTGAATTGTTTACTTTTTAATTAAGGTTCTGCTCTCACAGTTGATGCCATGCAAGATCTCCCTGAAACACAGTGAGCTCAAAGGATACAAAAGAGATATTGCTGAAAATTCATCACTGTTGGATATTGATAAAAAAATAGCGATTACATTATTTGATCTCACACTTAAGGATTTATTTGTGTTATATTTGTACTGTGGATTATTTTCTCATCCAAATCGTTTGGAAGAGGCACTGCCTCTGTTGTCTCTCCAGATAAAACACCCCTGCAATGCATTTAAAGGAGACATATTATGCCCCTTTTTACAATATGTAATATAAGTCTCTGGTGTCCCCAGAATGAGTCCTATTTTGAGTGGGAGCAGAAATGGCTGTTTTTTGGGACTGTCCACCGCCCCCTTTTCCAGAATAGAGCTACGCCATTACAGCTCGGACCTGCTAAAAACGTCTGTTTTGGTTCTGATTATCATGTTTATCGCGCTGAAATCATGCGTTTTAAAGCATACGAGTTTAAACTTCTGATATACGGTTTTCTGCGCGCACACATCCGAAGCACACGGACAGAAAGCGGCTGTCACAGCATGTGAGTACTAAACTATGTTCTCATTCACACACAAGTTTACGTTAAAAACACACACGAGTTACAAAACAGTCGGTTATGTCTGTGGAGGTAAACAGTTGGGAAATAAATTGCATGTTTATTTTAGATCTGTGTGGCAGCAGCAATACACATTAAATAAATCAATAAATCCACTGTTCTGTTGTCTCCTCTGAGGCTGGGATTCTTAACAGCATGTTAAGATTAGCATGTTTTGCTCAAACTTTCGCCATGGCATTTGAGCTGGTACACCGTTGTCACTTGTGAAATCAAAATGATGGCGCAGTGGGTGGAAATTAGATTAAGGGGCGGTTATAATATAATGAGATCCCTTTGCCTCGTCACCAAAGGAGCGAACTCGTTTTTTCAGACGCTTGCAGAAAAAGGCTTACCAAGACAAAGTTACTGGGTTAATCTTTTTCACGTTTCCTTGGTTGGTAGATGCACCGGGGACCAGATTATAACACTTAAAACCTGGAAAAGTCAGATTTTCATGATATGTCACCTTTAATAAACAACACAAAAGACCAAGGACATAGATCATATTGGCTAGAGTTATCATTGCTCAAATGTTAATTTGGCTCAGTGTCAGTTATGATCCAAACATGGAACATGCTGAATATCTAAATCAATTACAGTCTTGTTTTAATAATTTTTGTTCTGGCACACAGTTCAGTATGTTCCTAGTCCTTCAGGTAATTAGGCCATAAATGGGCAGATGTTTGCAAAACAACATAAAGTTACAGGTTGTTTCATAATCTCATTTTACATAATTTACTCACGCTCATATAATTCCAAACCTGTATGACTTTTGCAAGCGGTGTCCAGGTAACGACAAGCTCTAAAATGGACAAAAAAACACCATAAAAGGAGCTAAATAATATTTCATATTACCAACATTATTCCCTACCCATGCATTATATAAGCCTTCTGAAGTAATAAAATAGCTTTGTGTGAGAAACAGACCTTCAGGGCATTTGTGCTGACAGCCTAAGTGTGCAATAATTAACACTTGTTTAATGTGAGTCAGGCAATGCCAGTCCATCATTAAACTGTCAATTAGAGGCCCAGAGTGTTTACCAATAAATAAGAAGTGCTCAGCTACAGTCTAGTAGAATTGCATCCTTTACCACTACACAGATCAGAACTTTTTATTCCAGTGATCAGGTCTTTCCCATTAGTAACTGGTTATATAATTCATTTTAGGTGTGTTTTTAGTAGGCCACAAATTGGGCAAAAATAGATTTTTTTAAAGGTGCTTAGTCAAGGTTGCCAAGTCATTTTTTCCTGCAAAATTGGTCTGCTTTTATGCTGTTGCTATGGGTTTTTGTTTTTCACACGTTAGATTTGAAAGGTTTTGTGACTAATCAACAGCCAATTTTCTGGAAGTCTAAACAGGCAAGATAGATGCTATACTGTATGGTCCAACCTATTTCTAACACTCTTTGGCAACCTGTTTTTTTGTGTGTGTGTGTGTGATGAGAAATATTAATGGTACCACACAATGAGATTCTAGAGACCTGTGTGTTTTAAGTATGTGTGTCCGATGGGAACTACGTTTTGTGCAGTCCAGTCAATTTCTTCCACACTAGACTCAATAAATCATTTCAACATGGACCTTGCTTTGTACACAGTGCAATTGTCATGCGGAAACAGAAAAGGACTCTCCTGGAAACTGTTGCAACGAAGTTGGAAGCACAGAATTCTCTAGAATGTCATTGCAGTGGAACATTAAAATTTGATTTTAATAAAATTACAGAATAACAAAATCTGTTAAAGGGTGTTTTAGCAGAGCCTCTGTCTACTCTTCACTACAAATAGACTTATAGATAGGAATATTCCTTAATTTATTACAAAAACTAAATTGTCTTTAATGACATGTTTTTATTTGGACAATCAAAACATGCTTAATTGTAACAATACATCATTGAAAGTAAAGATCATTTTCAGTTAACTGCTTTAAATAATTCAGCTCAGTAAAAGATTCTTCTCTTTGAATAATTCACTAAAGAACAGGCTCATAAGAGTCAATTAAGAACCAGACTACATGCTCTGTTTGATTCACTAAAAAGAACCAGCCCATAAGAGTCACTTATTCCTGAATTGGACTATATGGATTGTGCTATATGTTAGTGATTCACTAAAAACATCCAGTCATAAGATTGTGAATACACTGGTCGTGCTTAATGTTTTTAATTGACAAAATAGAAACGGCTTCTAAGAGTAACTTATAACGACTACATTTGTTGTGTTGCATGTTGTTTTTGCATGCAGCCTGCAAGGAAAATTCAATAGAAAGACATTTCTTAACATTATTTCGCACTACACAGTATTTTTTATTTTATCACATTCAATCGACTGCAAACGCTCAATCACAGCTCAGGTAAAATATGTTTCTGTTTTTTTGGGGATCTAAAGCAAGAAACAAAGGTAACATGTATAGTGTATTTTTTATGAAACACAAGTCGACTGTAATTGCAAAATAGTGGACTTACAGGAGGAATAATGTGTCAGCAGAAATATGGTAACTATACGGGTAATAGGCTTACATATGACGTAAAAGCAGCATGACACTGCATGCATTTATATTATCCAAAGTAACCCCCTAAAGCCTGCCTTGCCTCAGCTAAAATGCACTACATTATGTTACATTGTAAATAATACATTACATCGTTCAGTGATGGTTGTGAGCTTAATGCTCTTTTAAGTTTGCAAATGTTTAATGCTGCTGCTTAAAATATACATTATAACCCTACAAATGAAAGGATCTGAGAATCTGAAGAAGCATAATAGGAACTTTGTTGCTCATTTTATGTTTTGCTGTCTGTCACAAAGACCAGTAATCCTGGTTTTGGTATTGTTAGTTAAGTGTGTGGAGATGCAGTATTCCACATTCGCCCCTCTCATCTGGGCTCTGTGAGCACGCCGTAAATTATTCCTCTGCTCTTCCGCCTGGTGGCTGCTGCCTCTGCGTTACTGAGCCGAACTAAATGCATTTCAATGAGAGAACGGCTCCAACTTTTCCACTCCTCAGGGGGTGGGGGGTATTGGGGAAATGGGAAAGCAAAGGGTGCAGGCATATAAAGTTTTAAAGGAATATTTCACCCCAAAATGAAAATTCTGTCATTATTTACTCACCCTCATTTTGCTTCAAACCCGTATGACTTTCTTCCTTCTGTGGGAAACAAAAGGAGAAATTTTTATAATTTACTTGGTCATTCGTTTACATAAAATTACAGTGAATGGAGCTTTCAAGCTTAAAAATTACTCAAAGGCACCATAAAAATATCATAAAAGTGGTCTATGACTTGTGTGCTATATAAAATAGATTTGTGTGAGAAACAGACAAAATACATCATGAAAATACTGATCTGCTGCACAATTTCAAACCAGTCACTAGGGGCTCTACTGAGCTGTGATGTTAAAGAATGCAGACAGGAAAAAATATTTCATTTTCAATGCAATGAAAATGCAATTTTTACTGTAAACATATTAAATGCAACAAATGTAAATATTTTTGTTAACTACCCTTACATATCCATCAGTAGATATACTGTAGTAACAATTGTATATATATATATAATTTTATAAAGAGTAATATAAAAAAAGTAATGTGCTAAAAGCAACACATTTATGTTTAATTGTAATAATTTTTGTGGTGTCACTTTTTGTCACATTTTTACATTGTTAGTTTTTATGAAAAGTAACAATGTATTTTAATTAGCTACTTTTATTTGGATTATTTAAAAAGTAGTAAAAAGTGGAAAAAGTAAAGGATATAAAACGACAGCTAAAACACCTGTAAAAAAATCAATACGGAAAATTCCTTCATATTAATACAACAATAATTCATATTAATTGTGCCCTTTTTTGAGTGTAACAGTGTAACATAATTAGCTACTTTTGTTTGGATTATCCAAAAAAATATTCAATATAGAATAAAGTATAACACCATTTTTAATGTAAAAATGTAAAATCCAACAATCCCCAACACAGGCTATGTTAAAGTCTTAACTCTTTGAGGTGATTAAATTCTGCTCTGTAAGTTGTTTCACTTCCAGTGTAATGTACAGAGTGGTTTCTTTGTGCACAAATAATTTTTCAGGCTCACAACGTTAGTAAGACTGTTAATGCCTCTCTGCTCTTAAGAGTCTGTGCCAAAATCAGGATGGAGGTTTCAGGCATGTGAGTCTGAGCCAAGAGTGCATGGCTAAATTTTCAATGAACGTATATGCCGTCACAAAACCAACTCTCTTCCATGCACTGAGTCTTATCAAGAGCACTTGGAAACTCTCCTGATTGAGCAGCCTGCTTTTAAACCTCTAGAGCAATTAGCTTGAATATTTGTTGAAAATAATAGGAAGAAGATCACCACATATTGTTTCTCTTTAATTGCGAACCAACATGTTTGGTTTCAAGGTTGATTTTTCAATGCACACAGGAGAAAAATTAGGAAAACAAGCCCCAAGCTGTAGAAGATAAAACAGGAGGGGCGTATGTGAAACACAGAAAGCCTTTGTGCAATTTATGTAAAAAAAAAAGAAGCATCTGCCTTCTCTTTGTGCTCAAGTGCGTCTCCAGTGTGCCGCTCTATTAGATTAAAACCTCCATTTGATTCTCTAAGGCTAATAAAAGTAGATCCTTAAAAACCTCTCTATTTTTTCTCGTTTATAACCTAAGTTAAGAGTTCATTAGTGTCACCTCAGTGGTTCATTCATTAATTTAGGACCTTGTCCTTTTAATGCCAGACCGGTTGGCAAAGGAACAAATAGCTTGTAACACTATTACTTTATTAGGAACAAGTGTTCTGTTCGTTTTTTTGGTCTTCTTTCATCTATTTCTCTCTTATCAAAATCTCTTTCTCTACATGTCCTGGGAATTCAGTGAACCATTCATATCTCACAATAAGATACATCTTGCAGTCAGTATCAAACAGACTGATACAGCCCCCGAAAATCGATGGAACGCGATCAGTGTAGCCTAAACCAAGAGCAGATGATTGCAATGTACCAGCTCTTCCATTGATTGTAACACCACCAAATAAAAGAGTATCAAAATGAGGGTCTTTGTTGTTTACAATACTTTTTTTCCCCTAAGAGTGATATCACAACAGTCCTGATAGTCAAAGAAACGAAAGTAAATAACTGACAGTAACCCTCACTTTGAGACAATAATACACCAAAGATTGTTAAACTCATTTTAAATAAGTATATATATCATTACAGAGTATGATCTCTTGATGCAGTTTGGCATTATATTTCCATTAACACTGTCTAAATAGCTACAGTTTCAAAAAACAAGTTTCCAAAACTTGTCATATAAGCTGAAAAATTGCTAGAAATTTTACAAATAGTTACACAGAAATGACTATGGAAGCTTGTTTCCCTCACAGGATAAAAACAATAAATTAAAATAATAAAAAAAAATTAATTGTGACTTTTTTTCTCTCTATTGCATTTATATTTCGCAATTCTGTTTCTACCTTGCAATTCTGAAAAAAAAAAAGTTGATACATTTTTATATGATATAAACTTGCAATTGGGAGAAAAAAGTCAGAATTGTGAGATAAAAAGTTGCAATTACCATGGTGGAAACAAAAAGTCAGAATTGCAAGTTTATATCTCCCAATTCAGATGAAAACGTTGTAAGATATAAACTCAGAATTGAGATAAATAGTCAAAATTACCTTTTCAATTTTATCATCCTGCGGCGGAAACAAGCTTCCATTCCTATTGTTTGTTTATTGTGGTACAGAATAGAAGTCACAATGTATGCACAAACTACAACTAAAATTCTTGGTATCAAATATTAAGCACCCATGGTTTACATTTACAAACTCCAACCAAAGAGAATTCAGACCATGTTATATTCCACTCAAACTCCTCCAATGTACATGAACCACGGTGTATGACACAATTTATAAAGACCAAAAAAAAAAGATAAACTATAATCCTGTCCAAACACACACATATGAACCATTCTCCCACATGCAATCATAATCTAGTGCACTCAGTGAGTGCGAGTGTGCATGACCAATTTGTTGTGGTTTAGATCATCAAATGACCCATCACAGGTACTGATGTGAGAATTGAATGGTTTCTGGCTTTGTCACTTCCCCTGGTACAGGAAGCAGCTCCCTGCGGCCTTAATTATAGAGAAAGCTCACAACTCTAGTCTTTCACTGCCACACTGGCCCCTCTCTGTCTCTCTTATCCACCCTCTCATCGGTTCAAACACCATCTCACCTTCTGCTCCAATTACCCTGGCCACTTTCTGCAGTGACACTGAGCTCAGAAATGGTGCTGTGGTCACCATGCGGCTCTGGAGCTGAAACTTGGCTAATTTTGTATGTTAGCCTGGTCCAAATGAATCTCTTCAATATTTTTATATTAATTAATATTTTTTAAATTCATTTTTTATACTTTACAATATAATGTCAATTGTTAATATTAGTTAATGAACTACCAATTGAGAATTTTTCACAGCATAATGTTTGTTAATGTAAATCAATAAAAATGCTATTGTTTATTGCTCACAGTACATGTAACATATAATGTTAACATACAACTTTTGATTTAAAAAATGTATTAGTAAATGGTGACATTACATTAGGATTTTGGATATAGGCTATGTTCACTGTTAGTTCATGTTAACTAATGTAGTTAACTAATGTAAAGAAAATTAACTATATTTGTTCCTATTATATATTTTATCCTGGAGAGGGTATTTTCTGCGACAACAACTCAACCAAAACCAGCCCAATTGCTCTTCAAAACTAGTCCAAAACGAGCCCATTTGTCCATCATCGTTTTTTTTCATCATCATCGTTGGGGGCCCCCTACATCAAAATTGCATTCCAGGGGTGGAAGGGAGATCGTTTTATCCTGCCGATTACAAAACAACCCACGGCAACATTGTAAAGTTCACACCAAGAATGATATTGTAAAGATAACTATATTACCATCCACACCAACGAATCATCTGTTTATTCCAAGTGCACGCTCAAATTCTCAAGCTCATTATAGCAGCATTGATTCTGATTGGCTGATTGTCAATGTTTTTATTGTTCATCAGCTGAAAAAAGTCGTTCGGAAAGTGATTCCAACGATATCGTTTCTCTGTGCCTTTATCGTTATAGCTGTGGTGTGTGGACTCGATTTTTAGAACTATATCTTCATCGTTACCTTTATAGTTGTCGTCCTTGGTGTGAACAGGCCTTAAAAGTAGCCCAATTCTGTGCTAAAACCATGGACTTGGCAACACTGCAACAAAAGGAAATTAAAAAAAAGAAAAAGAAAAAATAAGTCTGTTTTCAAACAGGTTATCTGAACACTCCAACTCTGTCTGGCATTGGACAAACAAACAGATAGTCCCGCGGCCCGCCTCCAAACTCATGCCATTGGTTGAGCCGCTTTTGCTGGTCGAGATAAAACAAACAATGTTTAAAAAGCACCACAAAGCCTTACTTATTCTCTGCATATTACACTGGCATAGAAGGGATTTTAAAGTTGGTATGATTCTTTAAGGTCGTCATGAAATGTCTTCAAAATACTTCAGTTAAAATTCCTCAATGGTCATGTAAAACAACACCCTACTCTTATGTTCATTACATATAAATGGCAGACAGCGTACAACTGGCTGAGGGCGGAAATATGCTAATCCGGGTCAGTCCGTCAGTGGTGGTGGGTGGGGCCTGAGTCATACTGCTCAGAAAATCAAAGCTGCTTGATAATTGAGACTGTTTAGGTTTTTTGGGAATTAAATAAAAAGGAGTGAATGGATTTTTTTAAAAAAATTTTTTTTTATAATAGTAGGGTGGTTGTGTCCACACTGTTAAGACACATTTGTATGCACCATGTAAAAGTGAATTTTGCATCCGATGTCCCCTTTAACTTTACGATATATATATATAAAAATAGCATATTCTTAATGAAAATGCGTAATCATGCAATTAATAAATAACATTAAATTACAGTAAAAATATCTTACAGTTAAAGCCTCGGGAAATATTCTAAAATTGCAAAAATGCCCAGAGACAACATGAGTCGTCAATCTCTCACGAAGCTTCTTATGTCAGTGTGTCAGAGTTACTGAAATATATATTTCAATTTCATATATGATTTCAAATATCAGTTTGACAATGGTTGTAGGCTCTAACCATGATATGATAATCTGTTTGACAGTCAATCCTTAAAGAAAACTACGATATGTAGTATTAACTGCAGGGGGATGGATGACTAAATTTACCCATGTTGCACATACAGAACAGTTATATAGCTCTCTGCATGATATCAACTATTCATTAACAGCGCAGTTTTCATATTACATGAATGGTTCATTTATATTCTTCTTCCATTTCATAGTTAAAAATAAACTCTCTACGTGACTGTGGTAGTAGTATGTGGTCTTTTTCTTGTCATATAATAGTCATTTCAACTCAAATCAATATTTCATTTATTTGTTAAATAACTGTGCAAGTGGGCTATTATTTTAACCCACTTGCATGAAAATAAACCCTTATTTTATTAAAATAAACCCTTTCAAAGTGGTACAGGACCTGATCATCCTGTCTGGTTTATTTTGTGATAATGACTGGCTGAAAATTATACCTAATTTTTCTCTACAGTCTGAATGTGGCACAGTTTCTTGATTCATATCATTTAGGCCAGGCTACAGGTTGTTATTTTCATGCAGACTGAATTAAAATTTTAGGGACTCAGCAAGAGATTGTTAAAGAAGTAACTAAGAAAAAACACTGCGAAGGAAAGAAAATGCGAAAATTGAAACAATATCTATAAAATGCTGGATTAAAATGACCAATAGCGCTTTTATTAAAGACTGAAAGATTTGGTTGTTCTGCTAATGTTTTTGATCCTCCCAGCAGGGGAGATAAAACAAATGAATCACATTAGCAGATGTAGCAATCCGAGCAGAACCTTGATATTTCATAGCGAATTACTCAGACCGACTCTCCCTAATTGATGGAAAGACTTTTTGACATTTGTGACACCATGTGTTCTTTCAAAGACTCAGTGGCCTGCCATAGAAAATGTTAAAGCATGACAATTATGAAAATTATGTGCGAGACCAGATCAGATAAATGTTTTGTTTCTTAAGCTTCACTCTGAAAGTGTTGAATAGTCCCTACTAGAATCCCTACTGGATGGATGTAAAACTAAAAGATAGATAGATAGATAGATAGATAGATAGATAGATAGATAGATAGATAGATAGATAGATAGATAGATAGATAGATAGATAGATAGATAGATAGATAGATACCAATGTTTGCTGACAATGTATGCTTGTTCTGTTAAATTCATATGTTTATTATTTCTAATAACTGAGCACCCATTACCCACTACCTTACTTACTATCAATAAGCAGCAAATTAGGAGTTTATGAGGGAAAACTCTTAGTTAATAGTGAATGTGTTCCCTAATCTAAAGTGTTACTGATTCATTTGTACAATTTATAAATATATAAAGTTGTACACATGTTCAAAGGTACACTTTACATGCTGTCAGTATGTTCAAATTGTAATTTTCAGTCTCTATATACAAACACTGAAAAACGTATGTGTACACTTCACATACAAATGCCTACAAATACAAATGAGATATCACTGGATGACAGACCCATTAACTCACCACCATCTTCACAGCTCTGTATGTTGTAGGACACTATGGGGTTCTACTTGCAGTGCCTTTAGCTTGTTCTGCAGGTGGTGAGGTTGAAAGGTGTTGAAGTCTCTACAGAAGTCAAAGATCAGTCCTGACAGTAGTGCCAGACGTAGCAGGACCTGTTGAGAATGCAGATGAGGGCATCGTCCACACCTGTGTGCCTGCAGTGGGACCGGCTCAGAGCTGTTTAAGGACCAACCTCTCAAAGGTCCTCATGATGCGTGAAGTGAGACAAACTGATCTGGTGCTATAGGGAGCCCTGGAAACGTTCACAGTGTTCTCCAGAGTTGGGACACCTTCATCAAACTCAACAAGAGCAGCTGCACAAGTGAAGATATGATTCAGCTCATTGTCTCCTCCACACAAGTCTGGATTGATGTCACTGTAGCAGACGTGGGTACAATTCTCATCAGATGAGAGTGAAGGACAGGTGCTAATTGCTTGGTCGCATTTGCTTCTGTCTCAGTTCAGCGAGCACTGAGAGGTATTCTGGGATCTTCTGAAAGATTTGCAATAATTTTACTTTGTGTCTGCTTTCAAATTAAGGCAGTGGAATGCAGATTAAATTCCTATTTTCTACTTTTTTCTTATATCATTTAAAAAAAAAGTATGGGTCAAACAGTCTCAGATAAATAATTATTTGGCTATTACAGTTGTGGACAGCCATACAACGTACAAAACATTCAGCCTGGCAAAATAGCAATACACAAATTACATTAAAATAAAGATATTATTTAAGGGGGAAAAAACGATTAACATGATGAGCTTGTGTCTTCATCAGAACAGATTTGGAGAAATTTAGCAATACATCATTTGTTCACCAATGGATCCTCTACAATGAATGGGTGCCGTCAGAATGAGAGTCCAAACAGCTGATAAAAACATCACAATAATCCACAAGTAATCTAAACAATTCTAGTCCATCAACTAATGTCTTGCTAGGTGAAAAACTGCAAACGTGTAAGAAAGCCATCATTAAGGAGTTTTGACAATATTCACCAACATATGTATTTATAACTGTTTTGGACTGATTTTTTTTTCTTGTAAACTGTGCTTGATCTGTGCATATTTCTCTCCTGATTCAGACAAGACAAAGCAATATTACAGATAGAGGACTAAGCAGCTTTTCACTTCACAAGACGTTAATTGATGGACGTGTGGATTATTGTGTTGTTTTTATCAGCTGTTTGGACTCTCATTCTGACGGCAGCCATTCACTGCAGAGGATCCATTGGTGAACAAATTATGTAATGCTAAATTTCTCTAAATCTGTTCCAATGAATTAACAAACTCATCTACATCTTAGTAAGTACATTTTTAGCAAATTTTCATTTTTGGGTGACTTATTCCTTTAACTACAATCATTGCAACTATTTTACCATGTAATGTATGACGTTTATGTAAAACAAGGAAGAGAAAACCAATCACTCCACTGGAATCTGCAAAATTACTGTTTTCTTTAGTAAAGCAAAAATCTCATAAAAAACACTTTTCTAAATCCCAACATAGCAGAACATTAAACTGTAACAAGTCCCCCGCTCAAAAACACATAAAATAACATTTATTTTTCAACATTTAGGCCTACTCTCCGCATCCAGTCCTATCCAAGGCATGCTGGGAACTATAGAAATCCCCTGCTTACCTTCAGCAAATGCAACGTTATTGCCCACAAAAATTATTCATATAGTCCCAAATGCAAATGGATTAAGTAAACTTCTGTTGGACAATTTTTAATGACTTGCACTGAAATTGCAGTGAAATTAAATGGAATAATCTTTATCATTAGTACATTTTAATTGAGTAAATTGAGAAAGGAGGGGAAAAACAGTTTTGAGTGTTTTTGAAAATCCAAATTAAGCTCCAAAGGAAACAAAAATCCACTAATTAAATTCACCTCCTCCACACTTCAGTGTTTGATAAATCAGAGTCATGGGTGTCACAGATGTCTTGTCGATGACGTAAAATTCAAGTACATTTACAATCACAAGTATTTAATTTTGAGTAATATATGATCAATAGATAAATGTATACAGTGGGTACGGAAAGTATTCAGACCCCCTTACATTTTTCACTCTGTTATATTGCAGCCATTTGCTAAAATCATCAAGTTAATTTTCTTTCCTCATTAATGTACTCACAGCACCCCATATTGACAGAAAAACACAGAATTGTTGACATTTTTGCAGATTTATTAAAAAAGAAAAACTGAAATATCACATGGTCCTAAGTATTCAGACCCTTTGCTGTGACACTCATATATTTAACTCGGGTGCTGTCCATTTCTTCTGATCATCCTTGAGATGGTTCTACACCTTCATTTGAGTCCAGCTGTGTTTGATTATACTGATTGGACTTGATTAGGAAAGCCACACACCCGTCAATATATAAGACTTTACAGCTCACAGTGCATGTCAGAGCAAATGAGAATCATGAGGTCAAAGGAACTGCCTGAAGAGCTCAGGGACAGAATTGTGGCAAGGCACAGATCTGGCCAAGGTTACAAAAAATTTTCTTTAATGGTAGACGTTTGGGACGACCAGAACCCTTCCTAGAGCTGGCCGTCCAGCCAAACTGAGCTATCGGGGAGTATCAGTTTTGTTGGTAATGTATTTGCTTTGTGCGTGAAAAGTTCTGGTTTCTAACTCACTGTAACATGAACCACAACTGAGCTGAACATGAGTGGATGTACATCAGAAGTTTGTTTGCATTTGGTTTTGTCATTTCACTAAAACGGGTATAAGTGAGCTGTGGGGAAACAAAAGGGAGCAGGAGAGCACATCTAATAGCTGTGTGTGGGAGAGAATACTGCAACCGCAATGACAACTCAACAAAACATGAAATATAACACATAAATATATGTAGTGCTGGATCGCTGCTTGTTAACACACTTTAACAAAATGACAACTCCTGCTCAAGAGTTAGAGACGCTCCCTCTCTTAGATGCATACCTGTTGTGAGTTATTTCATAAAATGTAGACATGTTCCCACCAAGGAATCAATGTTTATCTGTTTAGCATGGTCCAGTTTGCCCCTGCTGGTAGATGTCGTGACTACCATCTGCCCAGCTAACAAAAATAATGTTTTGCTAATTAAGTTATGAAAGCGTTATTTCTGAATGTTCTTGGAAAGTTCAAAATGCCCAGTTTTTTAAATGTTTGAAAAAACGTTTATTTATTTTTTTCTTGGTTAAATGCGAACGTTAGAGAAAACATTAAGGAAATGTTCCATTTAATGTTTGCAAAATTTCCACTTTGAAAAAATGATCTGAACATAACGTTTGATTGCTCACTGAATGTTCTGAAACAAGTAGTAACATTTAAAAAACAGAAAAACGTCCAACAAAAATGTTTAAGGAACAATGTATGAATAACTTTTTTTGTACTAACATTTTAAGAACGTTATTAAAAACCTCATAACTTTGATTGAACATTCTATTAATGTTACTGGAAGAACATTTGTTTAAAAGAAGCTGTACATCCTGATTAAACCTTCTTTTTTTTTGCAAGCAACATTTACATTGCAAATATTTATTATATTATAATAGACTTTTTAGCAATGTCTAAATTGGTTTTGGAGGGCTCTTTAAACCATATAATGGACTTTTTTCTTTCTTTCTTTCTTTTTTTACCTGTTGGCTGCCTTTAATGTCACATTTCAGGAAGGGTTTGCTTATGAAATTATGTCATTGTGTGATTAATCACATGACATTTACAGCTCAAGTGACTGGTTTTAAAAAGTGGTCAAATGTACCAAAGATATCAATGCCAACAGTTAGGTTTCTTCAAATATTTTAGACCTCTTTGATCATAAATTATGATAATTGTGATTAACATAAATTCTCAGATATCTTAATTCCATAAAATGGCTACAACACATTTACTTATCCCTAATTTCTATTTGTCACGTTGCTCTCTTTAAGTCCAATAACAAGCTGCTTTCCACTTCATGAAGTCCTTTGCGTCTACGGGTGACAAACACATACAGTGAATTGCTTGTAGATTACATTATATTTCTGTTTATTAACTTTCTGAAGAGGTGTAATGAGGGCAGTAGGGGTAGATTCGGTTAGTGCACACGCGCTTTACTGCTTGGCTCCTTTTAGGGAATGAGATAGAGAGAGACAGAAGAAAAAGAGGGAAAGAAAGAGGGACGGAGCCAGAGAAAGAGAGAGTGAGCGAGCCATCTGGACATTGCCTGCCTCTGGGGACTGGGGGCACCATATTGGGTCTGGCTCTCTCTTCAAGGCACATTTCACAACATTTGCCAAGAGACCCGGATAACAGCAGCACTGCGACCGAGACCACTGCTTATAATTCATCCAAGCTGTTGGTTTGCATCTCACAACATCTCTTGATGTTAAAGCTGTCAGTTTCAGCACTCCTTCAGCCGTCTGGGCATTGATTAGATTCTGGCACACATAATGGGACAGGGATTAAAGAGAAGATGCCCAGATATGATCCATTGCTCACACCTCATGCATGCGTGCATGATCACAAGATCTCAGAAGTGCAGTCATTGCATGTTGTTTATCTAAGCATGGAGATTTTTCCTTCACAGGGATTGTATCAGTGCAGATAATATACTCTAAAAGAGCTCAGCTGTTTAGCCACAATATCTTCAAACTATTTGTTCTCAGGGGACATTGTTTACTATGAAAATGTCATTTCTGCTTATTCAAGTGGTTTAGCATAAAACATATAGAACACCATGATATTTAATTTGGATTTAAAAAATTAAATAAAAATTGTGCTCTTGATTATAAGAAGCCATCTGTTAAGCTGACCTGTGTCTTTTTTGGATGTTAAAATACTATTATTATATTATAATACTTATTATATCCCAGTTCAATGTGCACAGAGTACTATATAAAGAAACCATTCATAGATTGATTTCTTGAAGTAGTTTCCTACAAAATTACCCAGAAATCCCTAGCAACCACAAAACAACATGACACAACCATATCTCAGCACCAGAATGCAACAGACACCAGCAACCAACCATGTTTAACACCATGCTTTAGGAACAATGTATAAATAATGTTTTCAGAATGTTATTGAAGACCGCATAACTTTGAGTGAACATATTTAATTAATGTTACTGAAAGAATGTTTGTTCATAACTTTGAGAGCATTGCCAGAACATTCTGAATGTTCCCTGTTAGCTGGTTCTAAAAAGGAACCTTCTTTATGGACAACCATTCAAAAGTAAGAACACTTATATCACCCTAACAAACCACAATGTACACACCCTAGCAACTGCCTGGCAACACGTTAGCAACAATGCAGAATGCCTTAGTAGCCACCTGGAAACTCCCTATTGAATGCCTTGAACTCATGAACGATTGATACTGCCATAGCAACTGTCTAGCAATCTTGTAGAAACTTATAGCAACTAATTAGCAATGTAGTTTACAATCACTCAGAACACCCTAGCAACTGCATAACAACACATCCACATCTCAGCATCAGAATATAATAGAAACCAGTAAATAACAATCTTTAACACTGTAGCAACACTCACATTAAACCTAGCAAAGTACAAAGAACATCCTAGCAACTGGCAAGCAACACTTTAGTGAGAAACCCCCTATTGATGACCCAGAACTCCACTGTAACCACCCTACAAGACTACTAGACAATCCAACACCATAGCAACTGCCAAACGCCATGTAGAACATTATAGCAGTCAGGTAGCAATGCAGTACAAGCACTCAGAACACCATAGCAACCACCTAGCTACATCCTAGCAACCACATATAAACAGGACACAGCTATATCTCAGCACCAGAATATAATAGAGACCGGCAAGCAAGTTACATCACCCTAGCAAACTACAAAGAATGTCCTAGCAAATGCTTAGAAATAATTTAACGACCACCACCTTAGCAACCACCTGGAAACCTCCTATGGATGACCCAGAACTCCACAGTAACCACCCGACTGATGAACACCATAGTAACTGCCAAACGACGTTTAGAACATTATAGCAACCGGCTAGCAATGCGGTACAAGCACTCAGAACACACTAGCAACACCCTAGCAACCACGCAAATATTCTGGCGGCGAGTACCACTAACCACTAACATTTTTTTCAGACCTGAGTGCTCATTTATGCTAGTTTTAATATAATTGAAAAGGAAAGCATTGAAAAAGTCGGAAACAATTCTGATTAGATATCAGCAGTGATCGGCTGTTTGTTGGTCTTTGTCATAGAAGGTCGGTTTTGCTGCATACACAATGACCTGTTTCTAAATGTTCTGTGACATTTCGTTGCTCTTGCAGTGTGCATGAGTCGTGAAACAAAAGCACAGCGCACAACAGATGAAGGGTAAAGGAAGGCACAAACGCAGGCGATTTCCTCAGGAAACACTCCGCCAGCAGCAAGCATCTCAAAAATTCCCTTTTCTCTCTAGTGATAAAGCCACGTCTATTTGAAGCTAATTAAATGCAGGCTAGTGGCTCAATCTCGCACTTCTCAGTGCTGCATGCAGAGGGTTCGTTTCAGAGCGGTGAGATGGAAATTGCGTTTTTATCTTGTCGTTGCAGTGAGCTGTAAAGGGCTCTGTTCATCCAAACAAACATTACACTTTGTGGCTACAGGACTCAAGGAGTCCCGAGCCCTTGAGGGGAGGTACCTGTTAGTGTGTGAAAACGAGGATGTATGTTTACGTGCAAGTGACAGCGAACGAGTGGGTGGCTTGCAGGGTTGAATACAAGTAACGTTTGTTTGAGAAAAGGCCTCGTGAACTCTCCTTTGATGAATCGAGATGTCCCTTACTTGTAATAATTGCTCTTCTTTCAAATAAAAAGCACAGCATATGTGAGATATATTACTTTGGTCTGAGCTATTCAACAAATGAAAGAAATGAGCTGGGAAAAAAAGGATAATTCATAGATAAACAACAGTGGTGTATGATGATGAGGATGGAGCAGGCAGAGCACAGCTGCTCAGTGGTGGATCTCTGAAGTGCTGTTGCCATGGAGGAGCTGTTTCTAATGCAGTGCTAGATTCATGAGTCATGCTCGGCTCTGGTATATGTTTAAGGAGTTGAAAGTGGTCAAATCATGAGAAACTGAAATCTCTTTTTACAATAATATTTTGATGTACTATGAAAACATAGTGTTACTTTCAGAACTCAAAACCCACTTCACAAAGACCGTTTATTGAGCTGCAAGAACACCTCGTTCTGGGGTAGTACTTGCAGCTTAGTTTTTCAGATATTTGGCATTACAGAAATATCAACACATTTACACAGCAACAATGTGAGATAGACATGTTTATACCTAAACACAAGAGCTAAAAAGTTAGGTTACCAAAACCTTTAAAAACCATGTTGAAACACACTACCATTCCATTTTTTTTAAACAAAAAACACTTTTAAAAAAATGCCAGAAAAATATAATATTACAAAAGATTTCTCTTTCAAATAAATGTTTCTTTTGAACTTTCTATTCATCAACAAATCCCAAAATGAAATGTATCACACAAAAATATAAAGCAGCACAACTATATTCAAATTTGATAATAATAAGAAATGTTTCTTGAGCAAATCCGCATATTAGAATGATTTCTGAAGGATCATGTGACAATGAAGACTGGAGTAATGACTGAAAATTCAGTTCTGCCGTCACAGGAATGAACTGCGTTATAAAGTATATTCAAATAGAAAACAGTTATTTGAAATTGTAACAATGTTTCACAATACTGCAGTTTTTACTGTATTTTTGATCAAACAAATGCAGCCTTGGTGAGCACAAGAGATTAATAGTTTATGTAAAATAAATACTGTTAAGACCCCTAAACTTTTGACTTCCATTAGGGGGGGTTCTGGACCTAATGAGGGTGGCCAGATGCCCAACAAATGTAATTAAAAACAAATAAAAAAACACTTTTAACAAGCTTTTTTTATTGTTGCATTGTTTAGCTCCAAAATAAGTCCGATCACAATTGATATCACAATGCAAGTAAACCATATTAAACCGTTTTAGAAGCATTTTGCAAATAAGCAAGTTAGTTAATGTAGGATGAATGCCAACTTATCTAAATAACATTCAGATTAATGACACAGACATTTGAAGGGAACTTTATCGACCCCTTGAGTACTGAAGTTTGTTGCATCTGCCTTGTGTAACGCAAGTCTCTCAGTTACGCCAGGTGCGCCATCAACTCCCAAATCACACAGAACCTTTCCATCTTTATGACAGTCCTCAAACATAAGGCCTTTTTGCTCCGCTCACATAATTAAGATGAGATTTATCTCTGTAGCAACACCACTTTCTAAATGAGTTTCTGACATTTTCCTGACATTTTGCTTCCTCAAGTGGCCCAAACTCAAAATCCCCACCCTGCAAAACACAGCTGTGCCAATTCCCCTCGCTGCGGCAGTGCAACGGAGAGATGTCAACTTGATAGACATTCACAGACTCAATTATACCATATTGATCTCCAAGGCTAAGAGGTTTAAACAACATAGACTAGCCTCAAACGGCTAATAGCCTATGTCACTGTCAGCAAACATGACAATCCATCCACACACACACTTTTGGTTTTACAGTAACAGCTTGCTGCAAAAGAGAACTTGGCTGCGGTTACAGACAATTGGCAGTAGAAAGTTAAGCAAATCCATCTTGTTTTGGCCAATTGCAGGTTCCTATGGCTATTATAACTGCTAATGCGTGCGCACCTGTGCCTATCTTGAGTAAATAAGCACAGAGATGGAAGTGGCATTATGATGTTTGCCATGCACCACTGAACCACAGCTGTTGCCCTCCTCCACATGTGTTTACACTGCCTCAGTTTGATTAACAACTAGTGATCCAGAACGCCTTATGTCTGACTCTGAGAAGTTACTTTCATTCTTAGTTTACACAACGGTGAAACCTAAACAACCCAAGGTGGTTACATTTGGGCAAGAAAATAGCACTTCAGTTGTAGTCTGCGCTTTGTAACGGTGTTATGTGTTCCAAAAAATATGTTCTAAGAACATTCTGTTAACGTTCCAATTAAAGGATGGAATACACTACATGACTTTTAAAATCTGAACATATTTTAAAATGCTAGACATCATACACTTTGCAATTAATCACAGAGGAAAATCATACACTAAACAACTGAGGATCATACACTACCAGACTGTAAAGACGTTCCGATCACAACAAACTCACACAGAAACTTCTGCCTTGTTGCTAGCAAATGCATGACAAATAAATCCTGTATGTGTTCTAAAATCAGCTCAAAATATCAAACATGTCTGATATCCTCCGACTGGACCATCTGTGGTCTGGTCTGTGACCATCATACACTAAGATATTTTCTATGAAACCTGTCAGCTTAAATCTGCAGACTGGCAATGGCTTTTGGTAAGTATAGCGTCAACTTCTCCAGACTGTAAATCGGGGCAAAAATCATTTAGTGTATTTCAATCTTAAGTTATAAAAACATTTCTGATTGCTCTTTGAGCAACATCCAGTTTTTTTTTTTTATGTTTAATAAGCATTATTTCTTGCACTCTACAAAATTACATTTGTATGAAAAGCGTAATCAATTTGTCAATTCAACTTAAATTGTATAAAACTAACTTAATTAAAAACATGAGTTGAATGTTGTACAACTTAAAAAAAGAAGCTGAAACTGGTTAAATTATTTTGATGAGTTAAAGTAATGGGGGGGGGGATCTAAATTCTGCTATAAATAAGCTGTAGCAAGACAGTAGTGTTTTATTCAGTTCCAGTCAGTTCAGTTTTCAATAACTGTGTAATGCTCATTTATTATGAAACAAGTTCACTTCAGTGATTGGCAGCTCTACTGTTCAGCTACTATTCAGCTCAAGTTAGTTGAGTGTTGTATAATGCCGGAAGAATGTTTGTTCATACCAGTGTTGGGTAAAGTTACTTTTAAAAGTAATGCATTACAATATTGCGTTACTCCCTAAAAAGTAACTAATTGTGTTACTTAGTTTTACTTTTGCATATACGTTTACGTAATGTATACGTTTTCTTATCTGGGCTGGGCTTGCTTGTTTATTTTTAATATAAAAAAGTTCTATTTTTGGCTCTTTCACACCAAATGGGAAATGAATAAGCCTTAGGCTGAAATGTAAATGTACGTCTGCACAGTAGAGGGTGCAGCTAAAAAAAACACTTTCAGCTGTGCTGCAAAAGTTTTTGGTTTTTGTTTTGCTTATTAGTATGGTTGAATTGGGTCATCAAATGTCAAAGACATTGGTTGGTCAAATTGGATTAAATACATGAAGGATATTTGTGTTATTTAACATTTAATTACTGTAGGTTTGCGTCATATTCTGAGTTTGCATTTCAATATTTTTATTCATTTTGAGGAATATTGAATATCTTTTTGTGCAAGTGAGATGAGTAAATGTACGTTCAAATTTAGTCTAGAGCTACAGTAACCATCATGTTTCCACAGCGCACACAACATCTTTACACTTACTCCCGATTTCTCTCAACATGGGGACAGGAGCACGGTCAGTCAATAAATGAGAAAACTGGCGTAACGTATTTGAAAAAATAACTCGGATATTTTCTTGTAAATTAAAAAGTAATGAGTTGCTTTACTAGTTATTTGAAAAAAGTAATCTGATTACACAGCTTGCATTACTTGTAATGCGTTACCCCAAAACTGTTTATAACTTTAAGAGAACCTAACCAGAATATTTGCCAATGTTCTGAGAACGTTCCCTGTCAGGTTGTTGTAGCTGTGTGTGGTATAACTCAAATTTTGTACATTTTCTTGGTGGAGGGTATTTTTTATTACCTCTGTTTTGTTTCCGTGGCAAAAATCATGTCCACTCGGGCCCTGAAGCTCAAATATATTTCAGAATACATATAGAATCTAATCAGGTGGCCGTGACCTTCTGAAACAAGAACGAACAAGTACATAAACTATTACTTATTTGGTCCATAATTTAGCGGATGTCCGTCTCTTTTGCTCTCTCTGCTGCAGTGGGAGGTGAAGTGTTAGAATTGCATTTGATGATGTATGTAAACTGTATGTGTGTGTGCCCTGCAGCCAGCTGCCTGATCTGCTGTGTACAAATGCACAGATATTTCACACAGCACGCCGTAATGAATCGATGCAACGCAGTAATTTTTTTCTGCAAAGCCTGCTTTTTTTGCTGTCTTGTTTATGCTTGCCTGATTTTAATCACACGTCTTGTTTCATATTCACTTTCATTGGATGCTGTTTTGCAAAGCGTTTTTACACTTTGATCCTACCCAAGCTGATGTTCCCTCCGGAATAACAATGAAGATGTATGTATTTATGAATAAAAAAGATTTCTTGTCAGGGATACTTTTTTTTTTTTTTTTAAGATTGAAAAAAATCTCTTTTCACACAATGCCTGCTTACTGTCTTTTATTCAATTTACCCAGTCAAACATGGCAAAAACTCTCTTTTCTATTATTGTGACAAATTAAAAGAAGTCCCCCAGAAGTCTTGTTTTATCTCGGTCTTTGTGGCTGCAGCAGGATTGACATCAAAATGAAAAACAGGAGAAAAAGAGAAAAATAATCGAGCCACGAAGTGCAATCCAATTTGGCATACCAGCACAAAGAAGATATTTTCTATGAAACCTGTCAGCTTAAATCTGCAGACTGGCAATGGCTTTTGGTAAGTATAGCGTCAACTTCTCCAGACTGTAAATCGGGGCAAAAATCATTTAGTGTATTTCAATCTTAAGTTATAAAAACATTTCTGATTGCTCTTTGAGCAACATCCAGTTTTTTTTTTTATGTTTAATAAGCATTATTTCTTGCACTCTACAAAATTACATTTGTATGAAAAGCGTAATCAATTTGTCAATTCAACTTAAATTGTATAAAACTAACTTAATTAAAAACATGAGTTGAATGTTGTACAACTTAAAAAAAGAAGCTGAAACTGGTTAAATTATTTTGATGAGTTAAAGTAATGGGGGGGGAGTAATTGCGTTACTCCCTAAAAAGTAACTAATTGTGCTACTTAGTTTTACTTTTGCATATACGTTTACGTAATGTATACGTTTTCTTATCTGGGCTGGGCTTGCTTGTTTATTTTTAATATAAAAAAGTTCTATTTTTGGCTCTTTCACACCAAATGGGAAATGAATAAGCCTTAGGCTGAAATGTAAATGTACGTCTGCACAGTAGAGGGTGCAGCTAAAAAAAAACACTTTCAGCTGTGCTGCAAAAGTTTTTGGTTTTTGTTTTGCTTATTAGTATGGTTGAATTGGGTCATCAAATGTCAAAGACATTGGTTGGTCAAATTGGATTAAATACATGAAGGATATTTGTGTTATTTAACATTTAATTACTGTAGGTTTGCGTCATATTCTGAGTTTGCATTTCAATATTTTTATTCATTTTGAGGAATATTGAATATCTTTTTGTGCAAGTGAGATGAGTAAATGTACGTTCAAATTTAGTCTAGAGCTACAGTAACCATCATGTTTCCACAGCGCACACAACATCTTTACACTTACTCCCGATTTCTCTCAACATGGGGACAGGAGCACGGTCAGTCAATAAATGAGAAAACTGGCGTAACGTATTTGAAAAAATAACTCGGATATTTTCTTGTAAATTAAAAAGTAATGAGTTGCTTTACTAGTTATTTGAAAAAAGTAATCTGATTACACAGCTTGCATTACTTGACACTTTCAGCTGTGCTGCAAAAGTTTTTGGTTTTTGTTTTGCTTATTAGTATGGTTGAATTGGGTCATCAAATGTCAAAGACATTGGTTGGTCAAATTGGATTAAATACATGAAGGATATTTGTGTTATTTAACATTTAATTACTGTAGGTTTGCGTCATATTCTGAGTTTGCATTTCAATATTTTTATTCATTTTGAGGAATATTGAATATCTTTTTGTGCAAGTGAGATGAGTAAATGTACGTTCAAATTTAGTCTAGAGCTACAGTAACCATCATGTTTCCACAGCGCACACAACATCTTTACACTTACTCCCGATTTCTCTCAACATGGGGACAGGAGCACGGTCAGTCAATAAATGAGAAAACTGGCGTAACGTATTTGAAAAAGTAACTCGGATATTTTCTTGTAAATTAAAAAGTAATGAGTTGCTTTACTAGTTATTTGAAAAAAGTAATCTGATTACACAGCTTGCATTACTTGTAATGCGTTACCCCAAAACTGTTTATAACTTTAAGAGAACCTAACCAGAATATTTGCCAATGTTCTGAGAACGTTCCCTGTCAGGTTGTTGTAGCTGTGTGTGGTATAACTCAAATTTTGTACATTTTCTTGGTGGAGGGTATTTTTTATTACCTCTGTTTTGTTTCCGTGGCAAAAATCATGTCCACTCGGGCCCTGAAGCTCAAATATATTTCAGAATACATATAGAATCTAATCAGGTGGCCGTGACCTTCTGAAACAAGAACGAACAAGTACATAAACTATTACTTATTTGGTCCATAATTTAGCGGATGTCCGTCTCTTTTGCTCTCTCTGCTGCAGTGGGAGGTGAAGTGTTAGAATTGCATTTGATGATGTATGTAAACTGTATGTGTGTGTGCCCTGCAGCCAGCTGCCTGATCTGCTGTGTACAAATGCACAGATATTTCACACAGCACGCCGTAATGAATCGATGCAACGCAGTAATTTTTTTCTGCAAAGCCTGCTTTTTTTGCTGTCTTGTTTATGCTTGCCTGATTTTAATCACACGTCTTGTTTCATATTCACTTTCATTGGATGCTGTTTTGCAAAGCGTTTTTACACTTTGATCCTACCCAAGCTGATGTTCCCTCCGGAATAACAATGAAGATGTATGTATTTATGAATAATACCCGGTTTTGCTTGTAAATGTGTCATATTATGGAAGTAAAATGAGCTTTTTAATGCAGGTTTGGGCTTGTTTACTGTTGTGGCTGGGTGCTTTCTGAAATATGACTTGATATGAATCATAGGCCTACCTCCTCATTCAGAAAAAGAACATTTACACAAATATGGAGTAAAAACAAAATTGATTTTCATATGCTACTAATTGCAGCTAAAAAATGTATATTTAAAATTTCATGAAGGCGTCAGAAAATGACTGCACACATATGTAGGAAGTGTCTGGGGGACTGGCTGTAGGTGGATGTCGGGTCTTATTCGCTGCTCCAGTATATGAGGGTCTCTAAGAGATTCTGAGTGAATGCTCAGCGTGACGTGGATGAGGAGCAGATTTCTAACACTCACATGCTCACGGGCCAGCGGCTTCTTGCAGGGGTCAACTGTAATTTTTAAGGGGTTCCTTCCTTTTTCTATGTCTCTTTCTTCATCCAAATAAACAACCACATCACCAGTCAGGTGGGAATTCCCTAACATTTATTAAAATGAACTACACCTTATAGCATTGTTTATTGGCACATATTGCTTGCAAGGATTTAGAACCCAATTCAGAGGAATCATGCAAACCCGTTAAAAATAAAATATAGGTGAAAAATAAAAAAATTAAATAAAGGTGCTTCACGATGCCATAGAAGAACCTTTTTGTCTAAATGGATCCATAAAGAACCTTTAACATCTGAAGAACCTTTCTGTTTCACAAAAGGTTCTTTGTGGCGAAAAAAGGTTCTTGAGATTATAAAAAGGTAATAAAGAGATGGTTCTTTAAAGAACCTTTGACTGAATGGTTCTTTGTGGAACCAAAAATGGTTCTTCTATGGCATCGCTTGAAGAACCTTTTGAAGCACCTTTATTTTTAAGAGTGTAGGCTTTTGTTGAAGCCGCCAGTGTCCATTTATTTCAACATATTTTTTTTAAAATATAAATAATAAAAAAAAAAAGTTAAGAAGATTTCTTATCTTTTTTCATAAGATGAATTCAAATTATTAGAGAGATTCTTTGAGAGAAATTCTTTAAAGGGTTATTATATATAATTAAACTAAAACTTTAACTAAAAACATAAAAGTACATTTCCAGTACAATTAAATGAAAAGTAACTGAAATAAATTTTTTAAAAACTTTTAATTTCAGCTAGTTGCAAAAGCAATATTTCTCATTTGAATTTTGTTTAACTTGATGTACTAAAATAAATACAACTATAACAAAATGTACAAAAACTATATAGACACACTAAAAACTATATACTAAAAATGACAAAAAACATAACATAATTACTAAAACTTTAAATAAAATTAAAGTCAAAATTGAAAATAGAAATAGAAACATTCAAAAATATTAATAAAAACTATAATAGTATCTAAATACTAAAATAACACTGATGTTTAATGTATTTTAAAGTTATTTTAAAACATTACGCATCACAACATAAAAAAATCATTTTATTACTGCAATATTTTTCTGTATGTAATCTAGCATACTTGTACACACATGGGTTATCAACAGGAACTCAATCTATAAAGACTTGAGGAAAAAAAGACTCGTGATTGCCTGTTTTCCATGGGTGGTAATAATATGGCATTAATCGCACCAAGCAAACAGCACTGAATATTTTTTAAACAAGACGCAATCTATAATGATAATCATTTACATTTTTTATTGTAAAGCAATTCTGGCAGTTAGTCTTTCAGACCCCATCAACAAATTCAGCCAGGAGTTGCATACTTACACTACCGCTCAAGTTTGGGATCAATAAGACTTGTAATGTTTTTTAAATAAGTCTCTTATGCTCATCAAGGCTGCATTTATTTGATCAAAAATACAGGCATTTTTTTTATTACAATATAAAATAATGATTTCTATTTTAATATACTTTAAAATATAATTTATTTCTGTGATGCAAAGCTGAATTTCCATCAGCCATTACTCCAGTATAAAGTGTCACATGATTCTTCAGAAATCATTCTAATATGCTGATTTATTATTAGAATTATCAATGTTGGCAACAGTTGTGCTGCCAAATATTTTTTTTTGGAAACAGACAGTTTTTCAGGATTCATTGATGAATAAAAAGTAAAAAAAAAACAGCATTTATTCAAAATATAAATCTTTTCTAACAATATAAATCTTTGCTCTCACTTCTTAACAATTTAACACATCCTAGCTGAATAAAAGTTTGAATTTCTTTCAAAAAAAGAAAGAATCAAAATTTACTGACCCCAAACTTTTGAACGGTAGTGTATATTGTTAGAAAAGATTTCTATTTTAAATAAATGCTCTTCTTTTTAACTTTTTTTATTCATCAAAGAATCCTGAAAACAGTAGCAGTTTCCAAAAAAATATTAAGCAGCACAACTGTTTCCAGCACTGATAATAAATCTGCATATTAGAATGATTATTGTCTGTATTATAATATAATTCAGGTCATTTTTTGTTGCACTCCAACCAGCTCAAGCTGCCATTATATCTGTGCTTTTGAGAACAATGCAAAGCGGAACACCACAGGTGCAAATGCATGCAACACAGTCGGTGGTCAGTAATGCTGTACCTGGTTTCTCTAAAGGCTTTTTTTCTCTATTTCTGTCACCTGATGGAGTTTGGTTTCCTTGCCACTGTAGCCTTTGACTTGCTTATTTGGGGTCTAAAAGACACGTAACATTCAGCAATACTACTAACTGGACTGCACTGATATTATTGGATGAGAACAAAACTTGAATAAAATTGAGCTGGATAATGACACTATTGTCTTTGGTGGATCTGCTTTATAGCTGAACTGACTCTGTTATTGAACTGAATCAAATCAACTGACTCAAGTTGAGTAACGACACTACTATCTTCAGTTATAGCTAAATTGAACTTGTTTCACATCTGATGAACTTTACACAGTTATTGAACTGAACTGAAATGACTTGAGATGAATAATAACATTATTGTCCTGTGTAGCAGAATTTGAGTTTGCCTCGTATTTGAAGTTTGTATATTTGATTGTTATTTTCCTACTAAAACTACTTTGAAATGATCTCTACTGTATAAAGTGCTAGAAAAAAGTGACTTGACAATGTAATTCAAACTTAAAGACATTTTACACCGATGTTAGAGGAATAGTTCACCCAAAAATGAAAACTAGCTGTTAATTTACTCACCCTGAGGCCATCCAAGGTGTAGGTGACTTCCTTTCTTCAATAGAACTTTAAAGATAATTTTTTAGCTGAATCCATACTTGGTCGCTCCTGAAGATATAATGAGATCCTATGAAGTGAAACAATCAGTCTGTGCAAGAAATTTAACATTATTTACAGCATTATTACCTATAATCCATAGCCTCAGACAAACAGTCCTGGAGTATAAGCTTTCTGTCGCATGCTGATGTATGTGCAGCAAATTGTAATTGTAAAGACCTCAGTATATCATCAAGAGCCACAAGCATTAATTTTGTGTTTCCTGTACCTGCTATTTTGACTTTCAAAGTGACGGAACCCATTGACTTGCATTTTATGAATCATCAAGGACCATGAATTCAGCTAAAAAACATTTTTAATGTTCTATTGAAGAAAGAAAGTCATCCTGAGGGTGAGTAAATGAACAGCAAATTTTCATTTTTGGGTGAACCATTCCTTTAATGCACTGCTATTAAAATGTAATTTTTGTGTGCTTAAAAAATGTTTGCATGGACTACAAAATCCTGTGAATGTAATTTTAATATCAGGATCTTAAAGACAACAAAACATGGTAATTATGCATGCTTCATTCATTCTCAAACTATAGCTGTTTTATATCTTCTGGCCCAGACATCTTAGAGCACCATGATTCGTCATAATTAAGTGTAACGATCTCTTAATCCAGGCATAAACCCCAATTACGCTTGTATTATATAGACTTAATGACAGATGCCTCGGGGTGGATAACTACCAGAAAGGCCTTGGAAGAGTGAAGCAGCGCGTCCTCAACTCTTTCAACATCAGCATCCCGCAGAACATGCTCAAGTTCTGGAAGAAAATACATGAGAATTACAAGCACCCCATCCATATGTTGCCTTAAGTCATGAGAATGTGACAAGTGATGGCTTCCTTCATGGTTACCATTGACGGATAGATCATACGTGTGTACTGGAGCTTGATTCAGCAGGCCGACGGCAGAGATATTGCCGTAATATCGCAACCTCTCAGGACCGTTCTGCACTCGTGATTTGATGTTATGGCCTTATTGATCCCATAACCACAAGCACCGCTCACGATGAGCAAATATGTACATAAATGTCACCTAGGAATCATAGGAAAAGGTGCCGATGTCCAAGTAAAATAAAGATTGCGGCCTTTCCGGCCATTAATGCGGTTGTTCCTATTGATAAATAATAAATCACAGGTACAGTGGAGGCAGAAGCTTTGAGATCTTGCAGGATCTCACTGGGATGTCATCTGAAATGTAAAAGAATAATGCTGTCAGAGCAGTAAATAACATCACTTTAGAGATAAACTCATAGATAGGAGTGTGGAGAAGCAGCAGAGTTGTGTGATTTTTGCCTGGGGCGAGCAATGTTTTATTGAAAGTGGGACCGACAGTGTTCTCTCTCGCTCCAGGATCACTCCGATCCCACCACACATCAAACACAGTGTTAGTAGACCATTAGGATTCAGAAAGAAACTATGATTGTGAAAGATAATTGTATGAACAAAGAACAAAAAATAAATATTTAGTGAAAATGAATTATGGAGAGTCTATATGTATTGAAGTCTGTTTTAGTCAAAAATAAAGAAGGAAATAAAGTAATGAGAAGCAAAAGTATTCTTAATATTACGAGAAATTAAATCACAATTAATGGATATAAAAGTGGAATTATGAAAAACAAAAATGTGAAACATTCTCAATTATGGCACAAAATAATTATGAGGTATAAAATCTGAATTATTAGAAGGTCAAAACAAGACCAAAATTGTGAGATATGTAGTTGCAATTATAAAAAATGAGCTTGAAATATATTTCATTTTTCTTTGTGCTGTGAGGTAGGTATTTTTTAGTCTGAACTGGAAACAGACTTCATTAGTGACTATCCTGTGCTATGATGTCTAAAGGAAGCAGACAGCAAAATATAATAAATAATGTAATATAAAATATTTCACAGGTCCATTTCAGAAAATAAATAATTAAATCTGGCACTGGTAAAATATCTCCTATAATAAAAGTGCAAATGAAAGAAATATTGGTAACACTTTACAATAATGTTCCAGTTGTAACATTAGTTAACCACATTAGTTTACAACAAACTAAATATGAAAAATACTTCTAAAGCATTTCTTAGGTAATGTTGATTCCAACATTTACTAATACATTATTAAAATAAAAAGTTGTATCTATTAATGTTATTTACTGGAACTGAGCTAACATGGACTAACAATGAACAGTTGTATTTGTATTAACAAAGATTAATAAATATTGTAACAAATGTATTGCTCATTGTTAGTTAATGCATTAAATATAGTAAACAAATGGAACTTTATTGTAAAGTGTTACCGAAATATTTACTATTTGAATGTTGCTTGAACTTTGAATGGCCGCCAATGAAAAAGATACCTTTTTGCACCAGACGATGTAATTACAATATCTACCAACAGGGGCAAACTAAACCATGCCAGCCAAACCTTGACCCCTCGGATTCTCTCACCAGTGAGTGCAGAACGAGCGAGGAGATGGAAAACCTGGAGTGGATCTCGACAGGTTACAGAACACTTTGAGTGAGGAGGGGAAATTACTGTCTCTTCACTCCACATACACTGGTAGAGAGTAAAGCCATGAGAGAAAGAAAGAGAGAGAGAGATAGTCCTGTTATTCCTAAATAACTATACACCATAACGAATGAATACTGAATCTCCTTGAGTTTCTCAGTAATTGGAAGCGAGTGATGTCGTGCTCTGCATATTTGCCAGAAGCATAACAGACTTTATTACGAACCATAAAAACACCATTAAAATTCACAACTCAGGGAGACGGGCCTAGCCCATGAGACAGATGAATTGCTACTGTTCATTGAAAGTGACCATATTCTTTCGCTCTTTCATCTTACGGGACTCTGGTTATTTTTACTGCAATATGGAATCAGTTACATACATCATATGGATTCATCTTCTCCACTGGCCACGAGGAGAACCAATTTGACAATAGATCTGTGTTTTTGTGAAAAGCAGACTGCCTCAGTATTCGAGGAAACAAAGAGTAAAACACAAAAAATGTCTTTCACATACTTGAAGTCAACATGAAACCGCTGTTTTTGCACTATTAAGTTCTAACATGTATTTCCATGATGTATTATGATGTATTTCCAAATAAAACTGAACACTCACAAGAAAAGCATGTAGATTGTATCCATTGGAATTGAACTGTATGGTGAAACGCGGGCTGACGCAGATTTTGCAGTCTATTGAGGGGCGTTACTCAACACCTGAAACACCACCATAATTTTTGGGAGATTTAAGTGGCATCAACCAAAGAAAAGATATTTCAGAAGTGGATTAACATGCACAAATGAATTGTGCACAATAAGACCAGCAATGCTTACTAAGTAGATTAATTTAGACTTTTTGACAATATGATTCAGCATATGCAAAGTATTTAACTTAAAGGTGGGGTAAGCGATTTTTCAAAAACGCTTTAGAAAACTGATTCGGGCGAGTAGCAAAACAACCTTGTAACCAATCAGCAGTAAGGGGCGTGTCTACTCATGATCTGGAGGAGAGAGTGTTCAGTGCACAGGACAGACATTAGCCGATAGAGATGGCGGATAAAAAACAAAAGAGGAAAACGTCTGCGGAAACAAAAGAAGGCTTAAGGCAAAAAGTAGGACCCGTGTAAATATCGGAACAGCTTTCCAGCGCTGGAGAGAACTCAAGGAGCGGAAGGCCTGTGATCGGACGCCGAGGTTGCTTTCTCGACAGGTGAGTAACACCGTGTCTGTGCCGCAACAGCTAAAGTCTGTCTAGTACACTGGACGCGACAAAGCGACCGTTGAAAATCATTTGAAATTTGTGTCAATACGTCATAAACAGAACGCAGCAGCAGTTTTCTGTCGGGGATTTGTCGTGTTGTGCCACGCTGCATCCAGTGTAGACATTACTGAAATAAATTAACTTTTCCACGACATTCTAATTTATTGAGATGCACCTGTATATCTATGGTGTAGACAGCATCACTGATTATAATGAGTTCTATAGTTTTTTGTCACGCCGCGCCACTCGTGTCCAGTGTAGACACAGTGTAACATTGGTTTTGCTTTGTTTCACTGAACTAATCGTTGCCTGGGTTGTGTACGTATGTGTGGGGCGGAGCTATCAAAATAGGGGCAAGACCCTTTTGGGGTAGGGGCGTGTTTGTTTTGGTGATTTCAAATGTCAACATTGGCTGCCAGAAATCACTTACCCCACCTTTAATTTTTTAGGCATGTCTGAGTTAAACTGAATATTTGGTGAGAAAAAAAATTATATTAAAGGACTATTCATCCTATTGGGATCTGATTGGATCATGCCAAAATTTGATTTTATTGGCTAATATAAATTTTCTTCACTTGTTCTGCCTTGAAACAAAAGTGTTTTTAATAAAGGAATATAAAAACAAAGATTTTTAGATTTACACTACCGTCAGTTAAGTGTTTTTTTAATCTTTTACTTTTAATCATCACTAAATTGATCAAAAGTGACAGTAAAGTGACTCTTATATTGTCATCTTCTTCAAATAAATCCTAATTTATTTTGAACTTTTTAAAGTCCAAAAATCCTGAAAAAAAGATCTTTCCACAAAATATTAGACAGCACAACTTTTTTCCACATTGATTAAAAAAAGATAAAATCTTGAGCAGCAAATCATCGTATTAGAATGATAACTTAAGGATCATGTGACACTGAAGACTGGAATATTGATGGTGAAAATTCAGCTTTACCATCACAGGAATAAATTACATTTTAAAATATATTCAAATAGAAAAGTCATTTTAAATTGCAATAATATTTCAGTTTTTCTGTATTTTTGATCAAATAAATGCAGCCTTTGGTGAGCATGAAAGACTTCTATCAACAGTGTTAAAAAATATTACTGACCACAAATTTAGAACGATAGTGTGATTGCACCAATGAATCATTTACAAATAACCCCGGATCATTTATTATGAAACTAAATAAGCCTTATGATTTCACATTGACTTTAAGCAGCAAATCAGTATGGCCCCCAATAGAGAGAGTCCCCAAAGCGTTATGTACATTTACATGGACACACCCTTTATTTCCTATCTAGGTCAACACTCCATCGCAAGTGTCAATTTACAGTCAAAATAAAGTATCGATAGAAATGATATATCCATTAGAGACAGACATTTAAAGCAGAGAGTAAAAGAGATGCCCCGGAGAGGTAGGGACAGATGACATCCACACATTGTTTGCTAATCTTTAAATTAGCCATGATTAGAGTTGACGGCATCAGTGCATTGCCATTCTCAAACAGAACTCAACAGCACACAATCCATATGGCCAAACCGCGTGAGGTCAAATCTACAGGATGCATCAGTCATCTGCTGCTTCTTAATACCTCCACAAAACAAGTCCTTTTACAGAGCGACTGAGCTCTGCTGTATAGTTAAGGGTCTGTGCACATCCTTGGCCTTTCATCGACGACATGTCCTTGCTCTGAAGATGCAGTTGGGGTCCTTCAACATCGTTCTTACGCAACAGCCTCGCCGCTCTTCGTGAGGAATTTCTGTAATCTTAGTCTGAAAGGTACGCGGACAGTCTCTGGCGGTTTAACTGGAAAGCGAGTGAAATGTTCTCCTAGCTAATGTATTTTGAGATCAAAACAAACAGTTTTTTATGTCAAGGTTTGAAAATGTTTTGTGTCCCCAGCTGTGAGACGATGGCGTCTGCTGGGACTCGATGACCTGCATGTAACTGTAGAGACGCTTGACTGACTGCAACCATGGCGCACGGATTCCATTTCCTATTTGAGGGTGACGTGGAGAGGGGCAGCTGATATCTTTAGCTCTGAAATGAGAGGATGGACACAAATGTGTGGGGGCTGATGGATGATTCCTGTTTGGCGTTGCTCCTGTGAATGTCAGCAAACCTGCGCACACACAAAGAGAAAACCATCGGCAGGGACATTAGGGAAATGCATTTTGTGGCTGATCAAAGGCAAGAAAAAACGACCTGCATTACCTTTTCCTGCCTCATCTTTTCATGTTTGTTGATCTTGTGGCTCTTTTGTTTGTGTTTACTTAGTGAATGATGATTTTTACATGACTGCATTCTGAAGAGCGGCTGCTTTGAAAGGCATATTCTTTTGAAAAATGTAAACGGCAGAGGGTGAATGCCTGTGTTCTTTAGCATGAAAGCCTTAGTAAAATGATTATTTAGTTTCAACGTGGCTGCGCTCATCTTGCGGCACCATTTTTTTTTTAAAGGGAAAATTATGCCACCCCTTGTCTGTCTGAGTGTTAATTCGCATTTAGAGAATTAAAATCACTTTTATGCACTTAGTAGATGCTTTTATCCAATGTAACTTACATTGAATTAATGCATTCAGTGTACTGTATACATTTGATCAATTCATGCATGGTCTGGGAATCATGACCCTGGTGTTGCAAGTGACATGTTTCAGCTAAAGAAATGTTCCAGTTTAGGGAAGAACAAAAAAAAATCACTCTAAAAATGTATACATTTTGTATGATTTCACTAGCTATAGAAAACATATTTGTTAAAAATCACGAAAACATTTTAAACGTGGGCTGTGCACGCCGCAGAGAGCTCAGAGTTCCTTGAACAATTAAAGTATTATTTTTAAGTCACCTAAACATCATTATATAGGACAGAACAGGTTGTCAAGATGAAGTCAGGCTTTCAGTGTTTAGTGTCCCAACTGTGTATTTATCTCCACTAAACTAATGGCGCTTTTCCACTGCATGGTACGGCACGGTACGGCTCGGTACGGTTCACTTTTGGGGGGTTTTCCACTGGGTGCAGTACCTGGTACTTTTTTTAGAACCACTTCGGTTGGGGTTCCAAGTGAACCGTACCGTTACCAAAACGTGACGTGTAAACACTGCTGATCACGGATTGGCCGGAGAGAATCGTCACTACCTGTGTCACTGAACTTGCGACACAAACACAAAAGAACCACTAGATTTAAATCAGCACAGCCAGCGAAGGATCGAACACAACTGTTTTGAACGAGCACACCTTTTTTTTTTAAACAACCAATACTGTTGCGGAAGAACAGACGTTCCTCTCGTTGATAGCAGATGAGCGGATCCAGCAAGAGCTTGATGGGGCGACGCGGAATGAAAAAAGTTTTTTTTAGGAGCCGTGGTAGTAGAGGCGGCGCAACTATAACGACATGTGAATAATCCCGCCCATTCTAAAGTGGTACTGAACTGCAGTGGAAATGCAAACCGTGCCGAGCCGTACCGAGGCGAGTCGTACCACGCAGTGGAAAAGCGCCATAAGTATTTAGTCAGTTATCAAAATACAGTGACATTAGCCATCTTAATAGGTGAATTGAAAACAATTATGCAATTATCTAATTTTTTTTTACACCAGTAAATTTGGGAACCCTTGAATTAGAGAAAAAAAATTAATATCTGTTCAATGCTGTTTAACGAACAATCTCCAGAATTGATCATTCATAAAGAACTCACAATTGGGATTTGTAAATCAGACATTCCCCAAATTACTTGAATCAATTTGTAATGCATGTCAATGTAATCAGAACACAATTTCGTACATTCCAGTTCCTCTCTAAGTAAATAACTGTTGCTCCCTCTTTGCTGTTTCTCCATCTCTCCGTGATTGCCTGCGATACACACAGCGTTCTCTTGAGGGTGTAGGACGCAACATGCTGGAAATGTTGATAACACTGCCATGAACCAGAACTGCCATAAAGAATTTCATTTCCTAGAACCACCGTGGAGCCACAAAGCCTACAATGCTCCCCAGATGTCTTACACAACAGCTTCCCTCTGAGATGTTCCTCAAGTGCTCACTTTGGACCCTTTTATAATGGAGTTTTCAATAAAAAGTCTTCCCTTATGACTAGCTTTTTAATAAAGTGCTTTTCAAAGAAATAAAGGCATGTGCAACTCAAATGTAGCTCTGGCTGTTGGAATAACACTGGCGTGAAAAGGCATGGTTTCCCACAGGACACATTTTTTTAATACATAAAAAATGGTGTTGGTGGTGCTTTTAGAACAATATTCAGCATATTATTTTGCCATGTAATGAAAAGAATGGAAAGCTTTCACTCAGAAACTGACAGGTGCTAATTGCCTCAAGGATTAACATACATTTATGCAAATTTCTGTCCTCATATTATCCTCCTGCACTGCAAAACTACAGTTTTTCCCAAGCCATGTACACTCACTGGGAATCGCTCAAAGCATGACGGAAAGACAAACAACAGCTGGCATGTAAATATATCTTGCTAAATAGAACTGTATCTCTTTCTTTGCTAACATCGTGCCATCTGCAATCACTACTGAGGCAGAACACGAGGGATTTTGGGTTTCAGCTCACGTCCCGCAACATCATCTTCTCCCTTCATCTCTCGATCCGCGGCACAACCAGCGCCCCCAGCTGCCCTCTAATCCAGCTTTAGCCCTTCCGCTGATCAGGTGCGTCACTCTTAACACAACTTCATCAGCGCCGGCGGGGCACAATTGGTTGTATAAATGATAAGATTTCCACTCGATTTCTGCTCTGCCATATTCCACCTCTGTACCTGTGCTCTGTATCTGTGATGTTGCTTTAAAACCAACGCTGTGATAGCACTCTTGTTGCTCGCCGTGTTTTGTCGCCGTTCTGCTTCGGACCTGCTTGCTGGACGATCACCGTCTTTGCATATTAGATTTAGAGACAATAATGGCTTACTAAGAAAAAGAAAACAGAGCAAGATAAGATATAATCTTACTGAAGCACCACTCACCTCCTCACAGCAATCTGAAGTCCTTTAGGATGGCTCCTTGGGCAGAGGCTTTAAAAAAAAAAGAAAGGAAATAGTGGTCAGTTATTTCATTAGATCTATGTTATTATCATTTATGCATTTAGCAGACGCTTTTATCCAAAGCGACTTACAGTGCATTCAGGCTATACATTTTTTACCAGTATGTGTGTTCCCTGGGAATCGAACCCATGACCTTTTGCGCTGCTAACGCAATGCTCTACCACTGAGCCACAAGAACATTATTATATATAATTACTATAATTAATTTTTAATTACTAATTAATTACTATAATTAATATTTCCTCTGAATTTACAGTCGTGCAAAATATTTCAAATGGCGGAGAAGCGCCACATAAAAAGCATCATTCTATAACATAACCGTTTATTAAATAATTTGAAATAGATTCAACCATAAACTATAATTACATTTTGCACTTTTTTTTTTAATTGCTTGAATTTGTCAATAACCTGAAACAGCTTGTCTCCATCTAGTATACCACTTTTACTATTACAGTTTTTTTTCTCAAACATTTTGTTTCTTTGGTTATGCAACAGTGCAGTCTAACATATGTGCAAAAATAAAACAAAATAAGTAATTCATCATTTAAGTTTAATACAATTAATTAACAATAATTTATGGAAAACACTAAACTAAAACTAAGAGACTCTGGAAAAATATTCCCAAGGTCAAAATTCAGAGTAAAGAGGCTGTTCAAATGTGACATTTGTGATTTTCTCTCCATTTTGAAAAAGGTATATGGTTAATTTAAACATATAATTTGTTAATTTTTTATTATTATTTTTTATTAATTTATTATGCTATTGTGAGTGATCAATAGTATGTGTTTTTAGATTATAGGAAAGATAGGTTTATTTCTATAGCACATTTCATACAGTGGTAATTTGAAGTGCTTTGAAGAAAACAATAAAGATTATTAAAGAAATATAAATATAAAAAAGTAAGCAGTAGAAATGGGAAAAAAGAGAACAAATTAGTTCAAATGAAATAAGATTATACATTAAAATGAATATGAGGAAAAACAAAGTATCAAATAAATAAAAAGACAATTTGATTAAAAACCTATCATAAAATAAAATAAAAAATAAAAACCAAGTTGTCCTTTATGATTAGCAGCAATGTCTTCAATGTTAATAAATTAATCAACATAATTAATAAATTTAGCTTTCTGAAGTTTTGTAAGTCAGAATATCAACATTTGAGTATGACCCACAAAAGACCTGCACAAACAAACAAACAAACAAATAAATACTAGTTCCTACTGAAAAATATGGTTAAGTTAGTAGTGCATCTGTTTTAGCTAGTCACTGCCCAGCACTGCTTGATTGTCTGCAACACTATCAACTCTGCTAACGTTGCTAATTCAGGTCCTCTGCTGTCTGGTTTATACTCTCAAAGCACCTCAAATTAGCCAGCCCTGTATTCTGCACTTCACAGGGCTTTTTTTAAGTCTTTTCTCTCAGATCAAGTTGAAGAAACTTCCAACTTTCCACTTGCTCGTTCAATGTTTATAAAAACCTCTTAACCCCTCAAGACTTTAAATCCTTCATTGGCAAGCTCGTGGTTCTTGGATCTGCTACACACTCATTGGCATGCAGAAGGCTCTCTAAGTGTTGGCACCCGTGCTGATTGGCTCGTCACCGAATCATTCACAATGGTGTTGACAGTGCCCGTGATTCTATGGGTAGAGCCGCTTTTTCCAGTGCCCGCCCGCCCCGTATGCCTCTCTGCCCTGGAAGTCTGGCGCTATCTGTGAAACCCTTCACGCAGTGCATCTGATCTGTTGCACCTCTCCACAAACATGTCATCTAAATGCTAAGCACTCATGCTGCATTGTTAAATGAAAACAACAAGAACAGCGAAAGCAAACAAGACAATCCTGCAACTAGCTGCAAGCTTTTTGATTTCATTTTTTCCAATTTCTCTTCTTCAAGATCCTAGACATATTCTTCTTTCTCCTGGAGATGTGAGGGGAATTCTGAGAGTGTTATCACGTAAGCTCAGTATGCACTACTGTACATGGTTTTTACCACATTTTTGCATTCAGAGACAAACGTCGGGAATTATCTTTGATTCCTTGGAGTGACATGATCGGCAGTGGGTTAATTGCTTTGGCGATGAATCTCAGCCTCAGTTTGAGCCACAGTCCTCCAGTGTCTAATGAAGAACTAAGAAGTGCAGTTGCTAGAATTAGCAAGTCCACATGATATGCAAGATAAATACATTGTTCATTAGGTTCCCTACGGGGCATTACGATCATACTAAAAAGATATGGCCTTTTTTACATTTATTATTTTTAATGTATTTGTTTATAAAATAATACTTCTATAATTTATTGTTTCTTTTATGTATTTGTCAGTTAATTTAGTTTATTGGTCTGCGTTGGTTGTTTTTCCTCTTTATAATATTGTTCTGAAGCTTAAATAAATGATAAAGAAAGAAATTACATTGGTTTGTCCACAAAATCCCTTTTTTGGCCAGCCACATTAGACAAATGCTAATTTGGCTCTATGGCTGATACAATAGAGTGCAACAGTGCCTGTCCACTTTTTCAGCAGCCTTGAGAGGAAGCTGGAAGAAAGTATTTTTCCCATTAATTTTTCCCATTGAGTCTTCTTTTGAAATTTATAAGCCATGAACCAAACCAACCAGCTATGAGGTGAAATCACAACATTACAAATTTTGATTTGAAACAAAAAATATTTGTAAAGATTGTGAACTTAATGGTTTAATGAGTGAAAGAACTACAAACCCATGCAGCATTGTGAATGACAATCAGATGAAAACAATGGATAAATACAAAACTATTGATTTAAAGATGATTATGTATACAGAACCAATATATTTTGAGTCTATTGTTCAAAGTAGGTCTGTCTTCAAAGGTTTATAAATTATCTTTCACAATCAATTCCACTATAGAGAAAATAAATTGAATTTTTACTTATGAAACAACTGTTGCACTCTCTTGATGATGTAAAATGCCTTGTCAGTGCTGTCAGTTGTGAACATAATCTGATCTCATATCGTACTATCTGACAATTAATGCGACAAACATCAAGTACAGAAAACAAAATCACACCATGTTATGCATACTGGTGTAGGGGTGGCTTGCTTCTAACAGAAAAATCACTAAGAGGAGCAACCATGACCGCACCGACCCGCTTCTCACGATTGAGTTTCTCTAGTGCTTTATGCCCGACTTGATATTGATTTGGTGACACCAACTCTGAGGCAAAACTGCTGAGGCAGCCATTGTAGGAGGCACTATTAACTGTTCATGCTAATTAATGGGCTAAAAAGGTGAAAGCGGTCTCCTGTGGTAAAGTAGGAAGGAGGCAGAATGAGAGTGAGTGAGAGAGCGAGGAAGAGGGACGTGGAATGAAGGAGCCATTTCTTGTGTCTGCAAACAATCGTCTGAAACAGCTCATCTGTTAGCACGTTACCACAGGGGATTGTGTGCCGCCACAGTACTGTGAATGTCGTAGGGCATTAGTCTGCAAGAGGAAGATGAAGAGTATGTAAACTTGCCTGCTAGCAGAGAGGCCCAGATTACAAATGTGTACTTTGCTAATTGAACAGATTAGCTATCATTAGCGCAAATGATGCTACTGCTCCAGGTGTTAGCGTCACAGGAGGTAAAAAATTCTTAACGGAAACAATATTATTAACTGCAACACTGTTTACTCTCTGAAAGAGTAAATACAGCTCTGTCATCTTTTACAAACTGCCCCATACCATAGGGTGACCATATAACTTACGTTACGTTTCATGATTTCAATTAATTAAACACGCTCTTTGATTACTGAAATATCATTTAATCATTAAAAACGTCCAGGAAATGTAAATGAGCAACAACAACAACAACAGAAAAACAGAATAAAAAATAAGAATAAAAATGGAACTTGGTTAAAATAAAAGGATTTCACAGGCTATTCTCTACAGTGTAAGATGTGGATGAAGGGTTTTCCTGGAGTATGATGAGCAGTACTCACAGAGTTGGCCTGTTTGCGAGCAGATAACCTGCTTAATAATTATGCTCACCTGAATATAAGGCGTTTTTCACTTCCAGCAGTCATGAACAATAATATATAGACTATAAGTGATTAAATACAAGATTAATAGTAGTTATAATTATTGGTAAAATGTGCTTGGAAAAAAATATAATCAGAATATCAACTTTCATAATAATTATGCATGCACTGTATTTTTCCTCTTCTGCTGTCGAGGTAATGCAAGAAATGTTGTGATTGGTTGTCAAGGCAGCCAATCAGAATTTAGCAGCCTCGGTCTCTGATTGGCTGGAATTATGGCACATTGTAACGCTGGGTTGTGTTGAGCACGCGAGCTGTTGGCATTTAGCGAGCACTGAGGGGGGCATCAGGTGAGCAAGCTAGTGAAACGTTGCACCCGCAAAAGAGGTCTGCACATATCCAAAAACTTATTTTATATGCAAAATTGATTTCCGTGCGCTCGAAATACTTTTTTCTTTGCGAAACGAACATTTTCTCCACAAAACTCAGATTGCGCGCGTGCAAAATGCACTTTTGTGCGCTCAAAATATGATCTTTCGCACGCAGAATTGTGGCAGAAATGTAAGCCCATAAGGACGTGTCCTGGGAAAATGGCACGTATGGTCACCCTACCATACCATCCTCACGAAAAAAATACTCCGTACACACTAGCGATGGAACAAGTTAACTGACATGACAAGGCCTGTTTCACACATTCTGTTGTGCATATTCCTTTCGGACCCCATAATAAGAGGCTACAGCCAGTTAAAATTAATATTATTCAATTAAAACTTTTATTGTTAAATTAATGTTTTATTAAGCAGTAAATCAGTATATTGGAATGATTTCTGAAGGATCATGTGACACTGAGGACACTATTTTTGTTCATACAATGAATGTCAACAGGGTCCAAACAACACCTCACAGACTTTCAAAAACATTTTTCAATATATATTTCTACATGTCGCGCAGGTCTGAAAATGACATGTAGGTGAGTAAATGATGACAGAATTTCCATTTTAGGTTGAATTAGCGCACTAAAAAAAATTATAAAATTACATAAAGATCAGATTAGCATTGTATAATGTAAAATGTTAATGTTGGTTGACGCATAAGTTTCTATTTGCATGATTAGATAATTCATTAGGTGCATGAACTAACAATGAGCAGCATTTTAATTTCATTCACTGTCTTTATTAATCTAGGAGTTAATGTTAATTCACAGATATACTATTGTGCATGCACTGTTGATTAATGCAGTTTGCCATGTGAAAGCACAATGTTAGGCACTGCAATTCAATTTCTCTGCAGTTCTACTGTACACATGCTCCTCAGACATACAGTGGGTACGGAAAGTATTCAGACCCCCTTAAATTTTTCACTCTTTGTTATATTGCAGCCATTTGCTAAAATAATTTAAGTTCATTTTTTTTCCTCATTAATGTACACACAGCACACCATATTGACAGAAAAACACAGAATTGTTGACATTTTTGCAGATTTATTAAAAAAGAAAAACTGAAATATCACATGGTCCTAAGTATTCAGACCCTTTGCTCAGTATTTAGTAGAAGCACCCTTTTGATCTAATACAGCCATGAGTCTTATTGGGAAAGATGCAACAAGTTTTTCACACCTGGACTTGGGGATCCTCTGCCATTCCTCCTTGCAGAGCCTCTCCAGTTCTGGCAGGTTGGATGGTAAACGTTGATGGACAGCCATTTTTAGGTCTCTCCAGAAATGCACAATTGGGTTTAAGTTAGGGCTCTGGCTGGGCCATTCAAGAACAGTCACAGAGTTGTTGTGAAGCCACTCCTTCGTTATTTTAGCTGTGTGCTTAGGGTCATTGTCTTGTTGGAAGGTAAACCTTCAGCCCAGTCTGAGGTCCTAAGCACTCTGGAGAAGGTTTTCGTCCAGAATATCCCTGTACTTGGCCCCATTCATCTTTCCCTCGATTGCAACCAGTCATCCTGTCCCTGCAGCTGAAAACACCCCCACAGCATGATGCTGCCACCACCATGCTTCACTGTTGGGACTGTATTGGACAGGTGATGAGCAGTGCCTGGTTTTCTCCACACATACCGCTTAGAATTAAGGCCAAAAAGTTCTATCTTGGCCTCATCCGACCAGAGAATCTTATTTCTCACCATCTCACAACTCCATGCGGGCTTTCATGTGTCTTGCACTGAGGAGAGGCTTCCATCGGGCCACTCTGCCATAAAGCCCCGACTGGTGGAGGGCTGCAGTGATGGTTGACTTTCTACAACTTTCCCCCATCTCCCGACTGCATCTCTGGAGCTCAGCCACAGTGATCTTTGGGTTCTTCTTTACCTCTCTCACCAAGGCTCTTCCCCCCCGATAGCTCAGTTTGGCCGGACAGCCAGCTCTAGGAAGGGTTCTGGTCATCCCAAACGTCTTCCATTTAAGGAATGGAGGCCACTGTGCTCTTGGGAACCTTAAGTGCAGCAGAAATTTTTTTGTAACCTTGGCCAGATCTGTGCCTTGCCACAATTCTGTCTCTGAGCTCTTCAGGCAGTTCCTTTGACCTCATGATTCTCATTTGCTCTGACATGCACTGTGAGCTGTAAGGTCTTATATAGACAGGTGTGTGGCTTTCCTAATCAAGTCCAATCAGTATAATCAAACACAGCTGGACTCAAATGAAGGTGTAGAACCATCTCAAGGATGATCAGAAGAAATGGACAGCACCTGAGTTAAATATATGAGTGTCACAGCAAAGGGTCTGAATACTTAGGACCATGTGATATTTCAGTTTTTCTTTTTTAATAAATCTGCAAAAATGTCCACAATTCTGTGTTTTTCTGTCAATGTGGGGTGCTGTGTGTATTTTTATGAGTGTGAAACAGGTCTAAGGAAGGCATTTGGAAGAGTGCGGCCGTTCAACCTCATGCCGTTTAGGCAGGGATTAGTGATTTTGTAACCATGTGAGACGTGCATTAACACACTCACGTTAGTCTCCATTTCCACGGTAACAGCAGGCACGAATTAAAAGCGTGCTGTGTGAAACAGGTCTAAGGAAGGCATTTGGAAGAGTGCGGCCGTTCAACCTCATGCCGTTTAGGCAGGGATTAGTGATTTTGTAACCATGTGAGACGTGCATTAACACACTCAGGTTAGTCTCCATTTCCACGGTAACAGCAGGCACGAATTAAAAGCGATATGCGGGAGGTGGCGAGGGCCGTTCCTCCGACTGGCCTCGGCTGGATTTTGAATTTAAGGATTGATTAGTCTCCTCCAATAGCTGCGAGAGGAGCAATTAAAACAATTATAAATCACTGGCAAACTGCAGGGACTAACCTGATAGCGTATATTGATGGAGTAGCCTTTGAAAATGACTGCTAAATGCAAGTCAGTGAATAGTTAGGAGACATTTCTCAGGCTTTATCAAGCATCACAATGAAATGAATTTCAAAAAGAAGCAGATTCCCTGGTGTGATATGCGCTTTTCAAGCCGCCTGTGGGAGTCCAGGTCACAATGGAGTGAGAATGATTCTCTGGCTTTCCTCTGTTTATTTCTTTTGTTCTCTGCTCGATGAAGGGCTCAAACAACAAAGACAGTTAATAGAATGTATAAAGAAATTAATAAATTAACAGATTCATATACATGTATGAACTATAAAGAAGCTTTATGCATTTTTGCATACGTTCATCTCTTGGTATTCGAATTCTTTGAAATATCACAGTCTCAATCACTACAAATGCATTATTGAAAGCACCTCTTCTGGAAGATGTTTCAAATCAATTTTTCATCCTGTTGGTTATCCTGCAGTAGAATAGAGTAGTCTCTACTCACGGTATGCTAATATGTCTTCCAAAAAAAATCAAAAACGGTAGCGGGGGCCTCAAAGAAGAAAGACAATATGAGACATCCTCTGATCACGGCCTGATAGACCCGCAGCAAACATCTCCAAATATTCCTCAGAGAAACGTGAAGTGCTGCATGTGGGATGCAAAAATGATAGTTCAAAGAAACCCTGGCAATTCTTCAGATGGAAAATGGCCTAAACGTGGTCTAAGTGACGGGGCAGCTGGCTGAGAGGGGTTTCTAACGGGAAAGAGAGGAGGCCAAAAACATAAAAGAATCATTTCAAGAGGGAGAGGGGGCGGAGGAGGAGAGCTATATGAAATCAAGAAACGATGCGTGCTAAGAAAACTCAAAGAACAGAACGTGTGTTTAATTCACTCAAACCTTCTGTCGACCAGCTAAACGAACAGAAACGGGACATTTAGATGTGCGCTCATTCTCTTTGCTCGGAAATAAATGAAAACATTTCGATATTGATTAGAAGCAGCTTTGATAAGGCAATTACTCGTAACGATCTCTTGAGCAACAAATACATAATTTAAACGCATGGATGTGTTCAGGGCTTTTCAATTAAACCTGTGTTTTGACATCGCAGATATATGGTTTTTGCCCTTAAAAATAACATTTGTATAATTTATTTGACTTAATGAGTAACTTGACAAGAATTTAAATATCTGTAGAAAGTGACAATGAAAATAGTTAGGGCTAATATGTGACATTCAATGCATTTTATCAATAACAATCAAAATACATTGCATTACCAACACTGCCAGATTTTCCATGTGTTGTATATAAACAAGTGGAACAAATCTGCCAATGCAGTAAGAGAAAGTTATATTAAAAATACAAACAAGTCTAAATATCCTTATTGTCACGAATCCGGTCCTTGGCCTTCCGGCCGATTGCCACTAGAGGTCATTCTACCATTACATTGACTCTCACACTACACAGACTGTTACATGTCACTCCGGACTACAGTTCCCATCATCCATTGCACTTACACAGCTGAATTCACTGATCACACAGCCTTCACTAATCACACGCTCACCTGAGAGCCATTACTCACTCTATTTAACACCCACTAAGTTCCTGTTCAGATCGCCGAGTATTGTTCAGCATTTTCCACTCCCCTAGTGTTAGCTGCATTACCGAGCCTAGTGTCTTGTTTTCCTTGTTTTCTTCGTCTTGCCTTGTCTGTTTCCCCGTGTTCTGATCACTGCCTGTGTACCTGGATTATCTCTCGAGTCTCGCCCTATTGGATACTGTTTGCCCCAGCCTGAACCTTTGCCTTGTACCTGGATTATCCCTCTTGCCTTGCCATCAATATACCTGTTTGCCATTGTCTGACCTAAGCCTGTTTTTGACCACGTCTCTTGCAAATAAAGCCTTGCAGATGGATCTGCACGCTTCCTGTGTTTCTATCCGTTACACTTATGCAGTATTGCTTCCCAAGTATCCTGTTTTAGGCATTTATTAAAGCAACAGTTCACAGAAAAATTTTAATTCTGTCATAATTACTCACCCTTGTCGTTCTAAATCTGTATGACTTACTTTCTTCTGTGGAGCACAAACGAAGATATTTTGAGAAATTTCTCAGTGATGAGAATTGGAAATCAATGGTAACCAAAAGCGGTTACAAACATTCTTCAAAATGTCTTCTTTTTTGTTCCACAGAAGAAAATATGTACTACAGGTTTGGAACAACATGAGGGAACTATTGCTTTATTTTTCCTGGAAAACTAGACAAAAACATCTTACTGTATTTAGAAGGTTCATGTTTCAAACGTCTTACTATAAATATTTGTGAATTTCAATTTTAGTATCTCGGAAGAGAGATGATTCAAATAGCAACTGAACTTTTCTTAATGCTTACTTCAAAACCCTGCATAAAACGACTTCTTTTTTCCCCCCAATCATACAATGGATTCTCTTTATAAAATGAGGTAGAAAATATAGCTTTCTATATACGATGCTAAAGGCTAAAGCATTTCTAATTTAAAACACCCTTTGTTCTTGTAAAAATGCCTGAGACTGCATAAAGAACACTAACAATCGTCATCATTTTAAGACTTAAGGAGATTTAATTCCCAAGAATTGTACAGCTACATCATCTCAAGCAAGTACCGCAATGCTTAAAATAAAAAAAAATAATGAAATGAAAAAAATATGGCCTCTCATCAGTTTGGTTTGTAAAACTCTTTTTTTGTGACTTTCAGAAGTGCTGTTTGAGGTTTGTTGACAAAGAATCATGAGTAATAAGCTTTTCATAGATGTATGGTTCGATAGGATAGAACAATATTTGGTCGAGATACAACTATTTAAAAATCTGGAATCTGAGGGTGCAAAAAAATCAAAATACTAAGAAAATCGCCTTTAAAGTTGTCCAAATGAAGTTCTTAGCAATGCATATTTACTAATCAAAAATTATGTTTTTATATATTTACTGTAGGAAATTTACAAAATACCTTCATGGAACATGATCTTAATATCCTAATGATTTTTGGTATAAAAGAAAAATCGATCATTTTGACCCATACATTGCTTTTTGGCTATTGCTAAAAATATACCCAAGCAACTCAAGACTGGTTTTGTGGTCCAGGGTCACATATAATTATATCATAAGAATCAAATAAAACTGCATCCACGCTAGGCTTTACAAAATCACAGCCTGCAATAGCAGATAACAAGTTAGATAGATTTCCAAGCATCACTCCGCTGAGAGTAAGGGTGTTTTCTTTTTTGCTAACACCTTTCCACTTCAATTACAAAAAACATCCCATGCTAGCACTCAACTAATGTATTTCTCTCAATTATGAATAAAGTCACACACCGCTGTGCCACACATGCCCCTCTGAGGACCCACAGAGCTGAATTTGGATGCTCTCCTCCCCACGGATGAGGCGAAGCAGAATCAAATCAGGCGACCCGCTGTGCCACGCTCTCCGCTCCATAAATGTATTCAATAAAAATAAGAGGGGAGAGGTTGAAAAGGGTACAGATTCTCAAAGGATTGCCAATTCTCCAGTGTGTCAGATATTTAGTGGCCTCTAACAGTGCAGGCATGAGCAAATGGAGGCGGACGTGAGTGGAAAGCGAGCAGGCGGAGCGGGGGAGACGGCTCGTGGATGAGACGCCGTATTTGCTCTGACCCTGTCGCGGCAGATCTCACCGAGACGGCCCCTTCCCTAAATACAACGGCTGGCTGAAAACAATCGCCTCATTCCTCCGCACCGCTCCGTCACTCTTTCCCTCCCTCTGTACATCTCATTCATCCTTTCTCTCAGTAATGATGACTGTGCAGTGACAGAGCAATGCTATTACCCAGAAGAAACCGAGGGGAGGTAGAGATTCAGACAGAGAAAGACACGCTGTCAAAAAGGAAAAATCAGACAGAGACGCTTGCGCAGGTTTACGTTTGGAGGGGAATTCAGTTTCTTTTTGGTGTTTGACTAAAATATACTGTATTTGTTTCAATATAATTCTATAGCTTATAATAATACAAATTGCTTCAAAGCAGCATTACAGAAACTAGAAAAATAAAGAAGATAAAAGGACAGGAAAATAATGCCTCCGTGAACAAGCCCTAAGGCAACAGCAGCAAGGAAAAACTCCCTCGAATGAGCAGCTGAAAAACTGCAATGTGAAATTATCTGGATTTTGCAGATATGACCATTTTAAGAAACCAAGTGATTTTTTACTTATCAGGGTTGTGCTACATTGAAAACAGAACTGGGAATGTCTTTTAAATTCCAGTAAAATTATTGAATTTGAATTTAATTTGAATTGAGAAACCAAACAGAATGCAGAATTGCAATTAAAATAGAAACTTAAGTAGATTAAAATGAACTGAAATGTAAAGAAATTCATAACATGTTGGATTAAAAAAAAGCATTGTTTGAAGTAAAAGTTAAAAAAAGCCTTAAGTTTGAAGGTTTAAAGTAGGGATCGGCGTATCGATCCTCAAGTATCAATATACCAATACTGATGTGAGTATCGAAAGTATCGATACTGAAATAAAAAATATCGATACTAAGATGTGTTTTTCTGTGTGTTTTCCCACTGATTTTATTTAACAAAAAATAATGCGTATAATATGTATTGAATTGGACGAATAACCTGTGTTAGTGAATAATTGTGTAGGATAGAACTAGTTTCCTGCTCATCTGAACACATGCAAATTCTGCAAGACAGAACCAATCAATCACAGAGAGTGTTCACTCACTTCTGACAGTGCATGCATTTCCCAAAAGTATCATAAGAAACCACTGATGTTTTTGGGAACGGCAGAACAATGTTTATCAGAGGACAGAAAAAAAAACATATATGCTTGAGTTATTTCACAATAAACAAATTGAAAATGTAGCCTACAGTTTGTGCAATTACATTTATTTAAACTGAACGCTAAAAGTTCATATTGATCATGTTCTATTCTATAATGTTAATATAAATCATAGCTGTCAGAATAAAAAGGTTGCATTTTATGCATGCAACAGATTGTCACTGGCAGTCCCTTCTGAAAATGAACCATGGTGGTTTTACTAAAGTGACATAGTTCAACTATAGTATTTGTAGATGTCCATGGTTACCACTACAGTAAACATATTTTAACTATGTGTAAACAAAAATATAACCTAGTAAGTTGCAGTTAAGGTGTATTGAATGTTAAAATGCATTTCAAATATAAAGTTAAGTGGGTATCATTATCCATTTTACTCTTAGTAATTTAAGAATTTAATACATTTCATAATTTAAAAGTTCAGTTTAGAAGTATTGTATCGGTATCGATAGACAATACTAGCCTTTAAAAGTATCGGTATCGTATCGAAAACGAAATAAGTGTATCACCCATCCCTAGTTTAAAGGCCTTACAGACAGACAGAAGGATCGATAGAAGGATAGATAGAACAATAAAATAATAGAATGATAGATAGATAAATGAAGTACCACATATATAATTTTTTTATTTACTGTAGTTTATATATTTAATATGTAATTAATACATGCATTTTTTATTTAATAATTTTAAACATATTAAATAATATTTGATGCATTTAATAAATTAGTTGTTTATTACTTGTGTTGAATTTCTTTGAATTGCAATCATTGTAAAATTTAACTTCCTTTTTTAAATTTAACTTCCTGTGGTGTCAATTCAAATCAGAATTGAACTAGCTATTTGGCTTTTTGTCAGAAAATTGATGTCAGAGGAAAAGGAAATTATTCAGATTGAAGGCTACCATGAAAAACTGTTTTGTTCTCTTTGTAATACAATTCATTATTTACAATAAGACTAGGAACATCCATCATTAATCTGAAGTATGAAAATTCTGTCATGATTTACTCATGTCATTCCAAACCTGCATGACTTACATCCTTCTATGAAACACAAAAGAATATATTTTGAGAAATGTGTTTTTCCTCACTCCATTCTATTGAAGTCAGTGGTCATTTAGTGGTTATCTTCTTCTAGAGGGTGAGTAATTAAAATTTTTGGGTGAACTATCCCTTTAATAAAGTAAACAGGTTTAATTTTAATTGCATTTTATCTTTAACCAAATCCACGCTCATGCAGAGAAGCTAAATAAAAGCTGACAGAGAAAACCACGTTGAGAAAACCACATGTTGAGAAAACATCCGTTAAAGGCCCTCTAATGACTCTTCCTTGGGAACTTCCTGGTTCCTGCAAGAGCATTATGTTTTCACAGGCACTATAAATGACATGACAGCATGACACATTGGTTTGTAACCGGACAGTGTTCACAAGCGGCCCACCCACTCTCAAGCCCTTCTCCCCAGCTTCGCTAAGATTTCGCACTCTCGTTCTCTTTGTTTCCTATTCATACCCATCTCTGTGAATATCTCCACAGCGCATGACATGCCAAAGCAGTGGGCTCTTGAGACTATGGCAAATTTGAACCTTTCAGCAGTTCACTAGTGAAGACAAATGGCCAGCGTGTTTAGGGGCCCCCGTGAGTGATCTGTATTAATGCCTGGCAGGGATTCAGCTTTCTGCATATGCTAACTCCATTAGTGGGTCAGAACCTGGCTCCCCTGAATCCCCTGCACGCTGGAAGGGCTGAATATAGGGAAGTTGCAGGTGCAAAGCACGTGAACGCACATTTAAAAGACATAAACACACACCATTTGCACACATTTTCTGGACTCAAGCCTATGAAACACTGCATTCTGTGCTTTCTGGTATCTGTTGCTGTTGTTTCCCTACTCCACGATATATTTGCTATTATTCAGTCATCATGGCATGAATACAGCAATTCTGTTACACAATCGCAATGCAGCGTTGTTACAAATTGTCCCACTGCAATCTGTGACATACACGCAGAATGTATGACATACACGCAAAATGACAGCAATTCAAAATTAGCTGTGTATTCTGATAAAAAAAAAAAGTTTTGCCAACAACATGTATATATTGATATTTCATTTATTTTTGGAAAGCTCTTAAAACTATGAAATAGACTTGTATTTTAGCCGCGCAGCTGCCATTGAGATGAATGGCAATGTTAATGGATAGCTTTCTCCAGATATTGCAAGCAACCAATTTCCTACATAGCTGTGCTAGTTTCATTTTTCTCAAACCACTGCGTGGTCTTTTTCTCCTTACATAATAAAAGAATAAAACTCAAGTCAATATTTCATGTCCCCTTACTTATTTAATTGGTAAGCAGGCATGTAATAAATGAAATAATCTACAGTCAGCTGGTCTTAAGCACAAAATAAAACCCTTTAGGGTGATACAAGACCCCTTGACAGGGTCCTGACCACACTATTGAAGACTATTGTGTATTTTGGGTCAATCTACTGTTCACTTGATTATAGCAAATCTGTGCATCTCATTTGCCATCATCAACCATGTAAAGCCTGATAATATCAAAAAGTTTGCATATGTGTTTTATGTTTTGTATCACATTCTGTACATCAAGCCTTTATGGCTCATATAATATGATATGATAGAAAACACCCCAGCTTTATTCAGAGGCACAAACTGAGCAAAAATATGAAATTTGTGATGTTGCTGATATTTATATGGCCAAGAATTAGATTACAGATTCAATTCTGACAGCTTGTAATGTAAATCAATGAGATTTTATAACAGTATAGCATAATACTTACATAAAATGCATATAAAGATCTGTATTAATATTAGTATTATCTTAGTAATATGATTTTAAAAGCTTAGTTTAATGATCAAAACTTTGTATTGTGTTTTTTTGTCCTGTAAAACATATAAGGCAATACAATACAATTATTCTTGATTAAAAAACCTGATGAAAGCCTCAATAGCCTAATGTATCATATTTGATACTCACATTTTAACATTATTTTTCTAAAAATGATGTATGGATAATAAAGTAAACCTAAGTTGCTTCAGTCCAGTAACTGTTCATCTTGAAATATTACTAACAAAATAAAGGTTATTGTAAAAATCATTACAGACTTCACTGCAAAAAAGATGTGTACTATGAACTAGTATAATTTCTAGAATGATACTAACAGGACTTTTACCTGCTAGAAGAGTACAAACTATCAATCAGATGACAGATGACATATACAGTAGTAGATTATGTACAACAGGTTTACAGCTAAGTTTTGATCCTGTTGATAATTTAGTAGCCTTATTAATTCACATATCAAATATGATACTATAGGCTGTATAGGGTTAAAACGTGAACATGTCAGCATTACACTGACTGCTCTGCTTTCTAGATCACCATCAGCCATTGAAAAACCCATATAGGTCAGCAACTGCAACTAAATTTCCTCTTTCACGGTTTTGTTAGGAAGTACAACCTTCTTTATTCCACATCCACTGATTTATGAACCATCTCCTTCACTTGGTAATCATACAATCTAACTAATTTCCTGCTAGACCTCACAATAACAGTCATAACACTTTTCATAAGCATATCTATATCGTTCCTAAGAATAGCTGTCACAAATCTGCCGAAAACTGCCTCTGCTGACACTGTAACACAGTAGCATTCAGTCCACCATGAAAATAGGCATTTTGAAAGGATACACATGCTCCCTCTCTCTCACACACACATACACACACTAAATGCAATCACACACAAATGGACACTTATCCATAATCACACACAGAAGTAAACATCTGTCCACACATACACACACACAGACACATTTAAACTCCATACACTCTCATATAAGTAAACAACTCCCATGCAAACTCCTCTCCGCTGTCAGACTAGATTATATGGTGCAGGAAACAGGGGCATGAAATCTGCGGCAGCTGCCCCAGGCTGAGAGACACAAGGCTTGCGGGCACAGACACACACAGATTAGACACACACACACACATGCCTACACAACCACATAAACACACTAACCAATCCACAAGTGCTAGTGAGCAGACAGAAAGGCATGGATGGTAAGAAAGAGGGAGGGACAAATTCCATTGGAAAGTGAGCATCTCGGCCGACTCATTTCCAAGGGCAGAGCACTTCAAGTAAGACTTATAAGTGGATATTGAAAAACAATACATGGCATACGTCACTGCCACTGTATTATGCACAGGATTGTTACCTTGATAACATAGCAGCTAAAATGATAATTGATTGTAGTTGTTAAGATTGCTACAGCAAATCAAATTTTTGTGTAAAATATTTCCACTTCATGTGGTACTTGATAAAAAACATGAACTTATAAAAATATGTACAGAAAAGACACGCATAAAAAATAATATTTCCCATATAAGCCTTGTGCGCATGAGGATGAGTCTAAATCCCAGGTAAAATAAAATTAATATACGGGTCCTCCATCAATAATATGGCTTCTCTAGTGAAAAAGTCATCTTGTCTGAATCAGGAGAGAAATATGGACAGATCAAGCACCGTTTACAAGCGAAAACAGTCCAAAACAGTTCTGAAGAATGTTGGTGGATTTTGATGTGAGAGGACAACAGGGGTTGGACTTTTTCACTGGAGGAAGAGTTATTATGAATTATGGACTCGCATTTTTGCCAGAAGTGACCATTTAAACGTATAATGTCTTTGATGGATTTGTTTTTTACAAACATGCAGCTTTTCGCTTCTCGAGATGTTAACCCTCAAAGACAGAGACATCGAATCAAGATCAAGGTATCGCATGTGTCTCATTTGGACATTCGGAGGTTCCGTAGTAAACGTAGTGACGTCATCACATTTTGATCAGGACTGATTCGTCAAAAGAAATCTATGCATTTTGTTCCTCTGAGCAAAACAGGAACAATTGTTGACGCTTAGTCCCACCTCCGTGCCCAGATTGGTTCAATCTGTCATCTATTCAACCAATTATTCAATCTATTCAACCTGTTCATTTTGTCAGCTATTTTAATTTTAGTTTTAGACTTAGTCCCGGGCTAAAATGTCCTTGTTAGTTTTTATCATATTTAGTCAACCTTATCCTATTTAATTTTAGTCAAGTTTTGGTCGACTTAAAGTCTCAACATTTTAGTCTAGTTTTAGTCCAAGAAAATCTAAAGTATTTTAGTCTAGTTTTAGTCGAAGAAAACCTGAAGTATTTTAGTCTAGTTTTAGTCAATGAAAACTTGACATTTTAGCAATAAGATTATTATTAATTAACCGTACAGCAGTATTAATTTTGGCAGCCATTTTTTATTTAGTCTTAGTCTTACTCAAATGTACATTTTAGTTATCATATTTAGACAAACTTGTCCTGTTTTTGTTTATTCAATGAAATGTATAAGCATTTTAGTCAGGTTTTTTTAGTCAATTAAATATTAGTCGCATTTTCGTCATTCTCTATATAATGGTTAAACTGATAAAAAAAAATTTCTCAATTATAATCGTAATTATTGTTGTCATTTGATCAATTTACTTTTGCATTTCAGGTACTGCACTTTCTCCAGTAAGCACAAATCAATAGAATGTGGACACATACAGTGGGGCAAAAAAGTATTTAGTCAGCCACCAATTGTGCAAGTTCTCCCACTTAAAAAGATGAGAGAGGCCTGTAATTTTCATCATAGGTATACCTCAACTATGAGAGACAAAATGAAAAAAATGAATCCAGAAAATCACATTGAAGGATTTTTAAAGAATTAATTGGTAAATTCCTCGGTAAAATAAGTATTTGGTCACCTACAAACAAGCAAGATTTCTGGCTCTCACAGACCTGTAACTTCTTCTTTAAGAGGCTCCTCTGTCCTCCACTCGTTACGAGAACTTGCACAATTGGTGGCTGACTAAATACTTTTTTTCCCCACTGTACATGGTGTATTTTACCACATCTGTACTGATTTATTATAATATAACACCAAAGACTTATGCAATCTCTCTGTCTACATTATGAAAATGAAATTTCTAGTAATTCCACTTATTCCATAATTGCAATAGTCTATTTCTCTATTAAAACAACAGCGATTGAGTAAGTGCATGGGCATCGGAACCATTGAATGAGGGTGGGACAGGACCCACCCACTTTTGAAGACCAATGATATTGGACCCACCCACTTTTACTGTCTCTAATTCAGCGAATATGTGTACTTTTCAGAGCGCTGTCAGTCAAACCCATTCCACATGACTAATGCCCTAATAAATTAAATGCCATTTAGCTACAGCCTTGAATTCCACGCTGCTGCTTCCTCAAATCCATTCCACTCGGCTCATTCAGAGTCCATATAAATTAAACTCCATTCCGTGTTTTCATTACTCGCGCCTGCTGCACAGCAAAGTAAACAAAGCATTAGCATCTGCTGCTCAGATACACCTAACCCTACCTGATACTTTATTTCAACTTTTCGATTAGATTTTTATTTTTGATGAAAACAAAGGCCTTTCCGATGTGATATGAGATGTTAAAAGGGAGAAGAACGATTTCGGCAAAAGGCGGTCGCGAACTCGGGTCGCTTGCATCAAAAATACTATGCAACCCACGTTACCCCTTACACCACTGGAAACGTTGCCCAGCAGCTGTCTTTTGGCATATACTCCAGTAAATTTTTTCTGGGGGAGGCCCCACCTACGTTTATTTTGCTTCTGACGCCCATGAGTAAGTGTATTTATTCAGCGAACACAATCGCAAACAATACAGTGAGATCTCATGACAGAACACTGACCGGCTGAATGACGCTTTCATTTAGATTGCTAAACTCCAGCTTGTTTGTTTTTCAGATCATCTGCGGCGGCGCTTCCACAATGAGGAGTGAGCGCGTGCTCACTTTGCCAGATTGCTTAAATAAGCAAACACACCGGGCAGAAAATATATGAATTTAACAGCGAAGCTCTGATTCAGGGATTTGAACTCTTGATATCTGGCAACCGCACTCATGAAAGCTCGCATAGTAGAGGCGCCTAGAGCAAAAACAGAATGGTTTGACTTCAGTTTTGTGAAACTATACATAAAATATCTGCATGAAACCGCGGACGAGCTGAATGAGACGCAGATTCACTCTCTGCCAGCAGGTGGCGCATAAAGCGTTTCATTGGTTTCCGCTGTAAACAAAGCAGCGCTGCACTTATGAACTTTAATATGCATTATACAGAGGCAAGATGAAAAGAAAAAATACCATCTAAACTTTTCTAAAGACAGTAAGTTCCCCTCAGACATGCATTCATATAAACACCTAAATGAATCGCGATTGGTTTAGCATCTCAACCGATTTGAATCGTCACATATTTGAATCGATTTTCAACCGGCTCGCGGTTAATCGTTACATCCCTATATATGGCACTTGACGCTGACTGCTAGAATAGGTCTGAAAAAACAAAGAAAAGTACAGGCACATCAGGTGCCACAAAAATTTTCTAAGTCTTTAAAGGGATAGTTCACCCAAAAATGAAAAGGTTATGCTTATCTGCTTACCTCCAGGGCATCCAAGATGTAGGTGACTTTGTTTCTTCAGGAGAACACAAACGGACATTTTTAAGTCAAACCGTTGCAGTCTGTCAGTCATATAATGTCAGTGGATAGGAATCACGGCTTTGAGAGTCATAAAACATACACAAACAAAACCAAATTAAACCCTGCGGCTCGTGACGATACATTGATGTGAAAAGACATGAAATGATCGGTCTGTACAAGAAACTGAACAGTATTTATATTGTTTTTTACATCTGATTTTCACCGCAATGTCTGAACTGTCCTGAGCGCGTTCGTATCTTCTTCTGCAGCCTGCGTGTGAGGCGTCTTCTTGCTTTACGGCGGATCGCAGACTTATAAGTGCATTACCGCAACATATTTCTCAAATGGACCAGTGACACTCTATCTACAATCTCAATTAGGAGTGTCAATGGTCCATTTAAGAGATAGGTGCCGGTAATGCACTTATAAGTCTGCGATCCGCTGTAAAGCAAGAAGAAGACGCGTCAGGTGCCGGCTGGTTCAGACTTAAATCAGAGGTAAAAAACGATATAAATACTGTTCAGTTTCTTGCACAGACCAATCGTTTTGTGTCTTTTCGTCTTTTCATATCATCACGAGCCGCAGGGTTTAATTTGGTTTTGTTTGTGTATGTTTTATGACTCTCAAAGCCGTGATTCCCATTCACTTCCATTATATGACTGACAGACTGCCACGGTTTGAGTTAAAAATCTCCGTTTGTGTTCTACTGAAGAAACAAAGTCACCTACATCTTGGATGCCCTGGGGGTAAGCAGATAAACATCAAATTTTCATTTTTGGGTGAACTATCTCTTTAAATTGAACAACTTTACAGCTGAGGGGATAAATGAATGTCTTTTACTAATAGGAGTTCTATACCGAATGCCAGAAGAAAGGAGGTGAAAGTCAATTACCTCTGCACTGAGGGAATACTTCGCAATCAAGGACCACAGCTTGCAGGTGCACAACATGTGGACCAGGGAGCTGCTAATAAACAAGACGAAGCCGCTCTTATGGACACCTGTGGACCATATATACATACACAGCATTAAAAACCAAACGGACATGCACAAAATGCTTGTTTTACAGGTAAAATGAATCAAAATTCACAAAAAAAACCCTGAAAATATATTTTGCATTAAAAAATGAAACCTGTTTTTCCATAGCAACATTTTCTTGACAATTTATGCATGTTTTATTATTCTGTAGTGTAATAAAGAAAATGATCATGTCCAAACACAACATTCTTTTTTTATTTGATTTTATTATTATTTAAATGAATATAAATTAAATGTTGGTGTTAATATACACTTCCGTTCAAAGGTTTGTGGTCAGTAAGGTTTTCTTTTAAAAAGAAATTAACACTTATATTTAGCAAGAACACAGTAAATTGATCAAAAGTGACAGTAAAGACATTTAAAAAAGATTTCCTTATCAAATAATCGCTGTTCCTTGTAAAATGTATCATGGTTTCCACAAAAATATTAAACAGCACAACTGTTTTTCACATTGATAACAATGAGAAATGCTTCTTGAGCAGCAAATCAGCATATTCAAACGATTTCTGAAGGATCATGTGACACTGAAGACTGGAGTGATGACTGCTGTAAATTCAGTTTTGCCATTACAACAATATATTTCATTAAAATACATCAAAATAGAAAACGGTTACTTTAAATTCCTTGTAGTACAATCAATACTACTATAATGCATACTTAAAATTATGCTTTATAAACACTTTTCAATGTAAGTGATAATTCACTTTTTGTATTACAGTAATGAGAGTTTTGGACTACAATACACAACTGAGAACTGGGTGGAGAGAGGGTTTCTTTAAATGAAAAAAAAAGTCATAATCCCATCATAAAATTACAACTGAGGTGTTTAAAAGCTTCCTTTTTTGCATCTCCAATCAATTACAAACAAGCTACATTTAACTAACTGATAAAAATATAATAAAAAGCACATTTAAGCGATCCAGCAAGAGCCCTCAGCATCCCTGCATTTGCATGCATGTTCAAACACAACTCAAGGCTTCAGTCCATTGGTTTAGCATCTCAACCGATTTGAATCGTCACATATTTGAATCGATTTTCAACCGGCTCGCGGTTAATCGTTACATCCCTATATATGGCACTTGACGCTGACTGCTAGAATAGGTCTGAAAAAACAAAGAAAAGTACAGGCACATCAGGTGCCACAAAAATTTTCTAAGTCTTTAAAGGGATAGTTCACCCAAAAATGAAAAGGTTATGCTTATCTGCTTACCTCCAGGGCATCCAAGATGTAGGTGACTTTGTTTCTTCAGGAGAACACAAACGGACATTTTTAAGTCAAACCGTTGCAGTCTGTCAGTCATATAATGTCAGTGGATAGGAATCACGGCTTTGAGAGTCATAAAACATACACAAACAAAACCAAATTAAACCCTGCGGCTCGTGACGATACATTGATGTGAAAAGACATGAAATGATCGGTCTGTACAAGAAACTGAACAGTATTTATATTGTTTTTTACATCTGATTTTCACCGCAATGTCTGAACTGTCCTGAGCGCGTTCGTATCTTCTTCTGCAGCCTGCGTGTGAGGCGTCTTCTTGCTTTACGGCGGATCGCAGACTTATAAGTGCATTACCGCAACATATTTCTCAAATGGACCAGTGACACTCTATCTACAATCTCAATTAGGAGTGTCAATGGTCCATTTAAGAGATAGGTGGCGGTAATGCACTTATAAGTCTGCGATCCGTCGTAAAGCAAGAAGAAGAAGAAGACGTGAACGCGCTCAGGACGCGCTCAGGACAGTTCAGACTTTGCGGTGAAAATCAGAGGTAAAAAACGATATAAATACTGTTCAGTTTCTTGCACAGACCAATCGTTTTGTGTCTTTTCACATCAATGTATCATCACGAGCCGCAGGGTTTAATTTGGTTTTGTTTGTGTATGTTTTATGACTCTCAAAGCCGTGATTCCCATTCACTTCCATTATATGACTGACAGACTGCCACGGTTTGAGTTAAAAATCTCTGTTTGTGTTCTACTGAAGAAACAAAGTCACCTACATCTTGGATGCCCTGGGGGTAAGCAGATAAACATCAAATTTTCATTTTTGGGTGAACTATCCCTTTAAGGGTTAATTGACGGACTGGAGTCGTGTTGATTACTTGTGGATTATTGTGATATTTTATCTGGACTCTCATTCTGACGGCACCCATTCACTGCAGAGCAAGTGATACAGTATAATGCTGAATTTCTCCAAATCTGTTCTGATGAAGAAACAAACTCATCTACAGCTTGGATGACCTGGAGGTGAGTACATTTTCAGCCAATTTTATTTTTTTGGGTGATTTATTACTTTAAAATTAATTGTGCAATTTAGGATCATGGGATCATAAATTACAAAACTACTACCTTTGCATGTAAGCTTCTCTAACGGGCTTGTGGAAGGGCCCACTAAGAGTGTCTTCTTTCCGCAGTGCCCTTCAAATGTGCAAAAAATGCAATTTGGAAGTTGCCCAGAGAAAGAGAGATAAAAAGAGAAGGAAAGAAAGAAGATACCTTAGAAAAACATATAAGATAACCCTAAAGTCAACTTGAAATGCCATTTGCAACCCATATGATAAAAATGTGATAAAAAGTTAAATAAGACATTCTACAGAAAAAAAACTGTGAGACAGGTTTTTTTTTTTGTAATTGGGATTAGTATATAGTTTATGTTTTATTCGTTTTTCCTATTTAATATATTGTCTTATGAATTTTTATTTTATTCTTTCATTGCTATTTTGATACATCAAGTAACTATATTAAAATGAAGAATGCTGTCTTGGCAACTAGTTGAAAAAAATAAGTTAGTGTTTATTTTATTTCACAAAAATGTTTTTATTTTTAGTTAACTATAATAACCCTGATGTGCACTGATGAATCTTGCACAATAAAAGTAAATAGGGCCAATTTTGATTTCACATTGACATTAAATTAACATGCAAAAACATAAAAAGCAAAGGCATGCATGTAAATTTTGCAAATAAAGTCATAAATATGCACAAAGCCATGAACACTCAAGCCCTCTGTAACACATGAATGATTTCAGCTACTCTGGCTGAATGGCATAACCCCTCTAACCTGGGCAGAGCCACACTCGTTTAATATGCAGCCTCGTTTCCTCTATATCCTTTTTTTTCTTTCTGAAAACACCCTCTAATTCAGCGTAATTGCTCTTTGTCATGGGGGGCCCCCATTATGACATTATGAGGCAGGAGCCTGCAGGGTCAGCATGGCCCAAACACCCCCTGAGCTCAGCACTTATGCCTGTGATGTAGGCAACGAATTACAAACAAAGAATCACGTCACTGAGCTCATGCATCTCCTGTACAGCCACTCACACAAATAGGAGCCTGTCAGGATGAAATGTTAAAAAAGGTGATTTCGTCTCCTACAATTTTTCACTCCAATTTGAATCTAAATTCTAATGCATGGCGATTGGCACAAAATAAAACTGTGATGATTGGCTCAACAGTCATAGGCAAACTTTCTTCTGAAATTCCTGGTTATACTTTTTAAGCATTGTCTATTTTCACTAAATGAACATGACAGTTCAAATGTTTGGGGTCGATGAGATGTTTTTTTTTTAGCATTTTAGAAGACCATCTTTTCACTATCCGGGCTATAAACATACAAACACAGAAGTTTTTTTTATTTTTTTAAACAACTCTGCCTTAACCCTTTAGGTCAATTTTAGACTGTAACATGAAATACATGTTAAATTCAATATTGATGGAGTAACAGTTAAAAAAAAAAAAATCAATATGAACTGACATTGCACATCAAACCACAACAATTAATTTTCAACTTATGCACAAATCTCAAACAATTGTTTAGGAAAGTGCTGTACTGTTTTTTGCCACCATGCAGTGCATCAAATAATCGTACATATGAGGGGCTACATTTTATAAAATGCATAACATTTTTAGGACAAATTTTATAATTTACATAATTATTTCAACTGCATAACATGTTGAAAGGCCAAAGGTCATAACTGGTTCTTCTTCTTCAAAAAAAAAAATGGTCATCAAAAATTTTAATGCTCTTTATGTTTGTTTAGATATTCTTGACAATGTCACATAGTCTCCAATGCTAAAAACAAACAAACATGATATTTATATATTCTTTAACAACAACAAAAAAAATTGTTAAAATAAGAGGAATAAATTGAAAATGACATTGTGTATATACTGTAATCTCTGTCATATTACCCCATTTTTTCTTTTAATGGACTTTTATCAAATATTTTTGTTACTACAAACCTTTAAGATCCAACAGGCATCACAAAAAAAAACACCCAACCTTTATATTCAACATAAAATATGGATTTGTGTATGAAAGTGGATTTGAGATTATGGCAAAGTCATGCATGTTTCAGTAAGCAGCCTGCAGGCCTTGATTCACTGCACACTTCATTATCTTAACGTCGTAGAACCAAAACCATCAAACAACTCAAAGAGAGCTACATCAGACATGTGAATGCACTGAGGCTCTCTCTTTCAGTTCCCTTGTTTGCTCTGTAGATCCATGTACAATTCCATAAACCCCTGCTGCTCCTGCGCTTCAGTTGCAGATCAACCAGCATTCAGAGGGTGATGGGAACAAAACAGGTCAATGAGACAATCAGAAGATAGTTGCGTCTTGTCTGCACACCAGGAAAGAATAATGACAAATGAGATCAAATGGAGACCAGATTTGTGCGTCTCAGATGTTTCTACTGAAATAATACCCTCATTTTCTCACAAACATCTAGGGATTCAGAAATATACCCCATTTGAAAAATAATGTGTTTTTTGAACATTAAAGCATGTCAACATATTACACCAAATACACAAAATAATGATCTTTAAAAAAGCATCATATTACCCCTTTAAACCATCGCTTTTGGTCATCCATAATCCATAATAACTCTTTGTTGTTAAAAACATCCGTATGATAGATTTTTCTTATAAGCAGCTTTTCGCTTTTCACTTCACAAGACATTAATTGAGCTGGAGTCATGTCGATTGATGTTTTTATCAGCTGTTTGGACTCTCATTCTGAAAGCACCCATTCACTGCAGAGGATCCAATGCTGAGCAAGTGATGTAAATGCTAAATTACTAATGTTACATTTCTCCAAATCTGTTCAGAGGAAGAAACAAACTCATCTACATCTTGGATGGCCTGAGAGCGAGTAAATTTCCAGCAAATGTTCATTTTTGCATGAACTACTCCTTTAATGAAACTGAACATGGATGTGCACAGAATACATTTCCAGGATTTAGATGATCCTTAAATTCTACAAAATCCTCAATTTCATTAATATAGCATCCCTGTGGGGCCTCAGTTCCTTTATGGCTAAATTATATCAGGTTTTTACAATTTATTTTCAGTGCGACTATGAACATTTTTTTAGGAGCACCTAAAGCACGACTGACTCGATCATCATCATATTTGTGATTGCGCTCAGGGGAGCTTCAAAGGTTTCTACGTGTTTTCGCAGCGTTGAGTAATGTATCACAGACATATCTCACGAATCCTTTCATAAGCAAAGTGTAGACAGGGTGTAAATAAGAGATTCATTGCGCAGTGTAGAGAGCTTCCTTGATTATAAATGTGAGATCGCGATGAACTAAGATGAGTGACAGCTTTTAATGATTTTTAAGGGAGTTTGTAAATGTGATACTGAATTCAAAATGTTATATTAAAAACATTCATCTCCGTTCCATAGTCTTTTGTCTTTTCTCCAAAAATGTCTCTGTTCCATAGTCTTAATGTAGTCCAAAGCCAAGATGATAGCATTTGCTTCTGCTGTAAAAATTTAGCTGTGTTTGGGGATTGATATTTCTCTTTTTTGGTGGTTGAACACAAATGCAGATGATATATGCATTTTTAATGTTAATATAGACATTTTTATTTGAGCGTTGATTATTAAATATATTTTAATTTATTAACTGATTACTAAATAAACTCAGTTTTGGTTTCAGTCTTTGGTTAAATGAAAACTTTAGCTTTGGGTTTGGTGTTTCTGTAAATTCATTTTGATGCATCACTATCACCCATACTAGCACTAGAAATTACCTTTAATTACTATGCCTAATAGCGCTAATATTGACTTTTCCCTGGTACACCTAATAGAAAAAACTTACTTTGAACCATCACACATTCTAATAGCAATCCTGACTTTGACTTAGCACTTATACTAGCACTTGTACTGACTTTTAACTAGTACATCATCTAGCACTAAAACTGCGTTTGAATTAGTACACACTCGTACTAATGCTGACTTGAACTGCTTCTCACTCTCGCTCTGACTTACTCATACGTACTCATATTCATATTAGCACTATTGTTTGTCTAGAACTGGGACAGATTCTCTCTCTGATATTCAAAGCTGGTTTTCCTCAGTAATTTTTGCTTCCCTTTTCATCTCAACCTAAAATGGAAACACCTTGTATAAACAAAGCCAAAAAGATGCTGATCCACGGCTGCCTTTAAAGGCCTGATCTAAAAACAAGCCTTTAATGTAAAATAAGAATATAGCCTTAATTATCATTAATGCATGTGAGATGCAAATACACACGCGTCTCATTGGTTACGGTGAAGTGCTCTAACTAGGCCACACAGGGAGCACAGACCGGCAGATTACAGCGCGCACAGAGTTTAGCAGATATTTTTGTACCCTATTTGTTTCATGTGAAGCCTGATGAGGCTCCTGAGCTGCACTCTCCACCGTAGAGGCAGCCAGTGAACACATGGCCTCCTGGGGAGCTGTGTGCCTCCACTCCAAACTCACTGATCGTTAACTGCTTGCAAATAGATAGAACAAGAATACTTTCTCTTTCAGGGTCACTGTATATGGGGCAGGCATATGCAAAATCTCCCTAGAAATACACAAAAAAGCAGCGGAACAAGAATCAATGAAAACATGCAGCAGCCCACAAAAACTGATAATTTCCTGTTCCTCCATGGATGTGAAAAAAGATACCACCCACTGACCAGTGCATTTGTGAGGAGAGAACGAGTCCAGCTTCAAAAAGGATGAATCACACCCACACCGTTTCCCATGATACCTCTGTTCTGCATCATGACTCAATTTGTCTCTCTGTGTGCATGCAACACCTGAGCCGGCTCCGTCCAGCACACCTACACCGATTCAGACGTCTGCAGGGACCTGACCTGCGTATGCCCTCCCTCTCTCCCCCGAGACCCTTGACCATCTGCCCCCCGGACTCATCTTCCAGACACAGCCTCACCTGCAGACCGAATAAAGCTCAACAGAGAGTGCACCGTTTTTCAGTGCTGTGGGTTCAGGAAATGTATTTCCATTCATTTTCACTGTTTTAAAAAAATAATTCGATAAAGATTTAGTGATGTGCAAAACTATAAATATTGGTGAGCTGCCTGAAGGACATGTCGACTAATCTGGTGACTAATGAACTGGAAGCCCTGAAGCATTTTTTGGCAAAATTTGGATAAAATTTAAGCAGAATGTTCAAAAACAAAAAGTGGTAGAGTCCCTAATTAAAGCACCACCACTAAAACATCTAAATATCTAAATAAATAAATTATGAATATTGTTCTTTAGAATTGTCTATTCATCAGCACAAATGTTTTCAAAATTGATAATAACAAATGTTTCTTGAACACCAAATCAAGATATTAGCATGATTAGTATGATTTTTGAAAGATCATATGACAGTATATTAAAATGGAAAAGTTATTTTAAATGGTAATATTCCACAATATTACTGTTTTACTCTTATTTTTGATAAATAAATGCAGCCTTGGTGAGCATAAGAGACTTTCAAAAACATTAGACTTCATTAACTTCATTATATACATACATACATACATATATATATATATATATATATATATATATATATATTCAGTGCTCAAAATTTGAAGACAAAATTATCAAAATTAGAGACCGGTAACCACTGTAGCAGTAGCAGCACTCTTCAGTTGGGTTTAGATCAGGACTCTATATATATATATATATATATATATATATATATTCAGTGCTCAAAATTTGAAGACAAAATTATCAAAATTAGAGACCGGTAACCACTGTAGCAGTAGCAGCACTCTTCAGTTGGGTTTAGATCAGGACTCTGGGATGGCCATTTCATTATTTCAATGTTCTTAGCTTCAAGGAACTGCTTTACCCGTTTTGCAGTGTGACGGGGGCACTGTCTTGCATGAAAATTGCAGGCTGACTGGGAGATGCTTGCAGGGAAGGTACCGCATGTTGCTGAAGGAGGTTCTGATAAACATTTGCATTCACCCTGCCATGTAGCTGTATAAGAGGCCCAACTCCTGCTGCAGAAAACATCCACCAAACAATGACACTTCCTCCTCCACTTTTCACTGACTTCTTTACGCACTCTGGCTTCAGTCTTTCCTCAGTTTGACAAGACCCAAATAAATTAAACTTACTCTCATCACTAAAATGAAGTTTGGATCAGTTCTCCTCTCTCCACACAACATGCTCCTCAGCAAAGGTCAGCCTAGCCTTTTGATTCTTTCTGCTGATGAGAGGCTTCGTCACTTCAGAGTGTGCTTTCAATCCGACTTCTCTTAAACATACAGAGATAGATCCTTACCCTGTTCAGCGCTGAACTGGCAAGCAATTCCAGCTGCAGTGTTGAACCGATTCTCCACTGAGAATCTCTGCATTATTCTGTCGTCTTCTGTCTTACGTGGACGACCAGCCTTTTGGGGGGACTTGAATGAATTAGTGTCATTGTAAAGCTGCAATATTCTAGAAATCACAGATTTGGAATGACCAACTTCTCTTGCTATGACTGAAAGGGTCATCCCTTTTACCTTCATCTGGACCACCTCCTGTAGCAGGGATTCAGTCACCTTAGAGTGACCCGCCATCTTGCAATCTCAGTGAAAACTGGAGGAATGCTGCCAATTAAAACCAGTTAAGCTATGCGGACCCGGATACGGGTCCAAAGTCACGTTAAAAATGTGTATGCTTCATTTGCATAGCCTTCCTTATATGGTATCAGCCCATATATGGGTTCATTTGAAAGCTTGGAGTGTCTTCTTTA